>NC_090740.1:55846822-55851822 GCF_036898095.1 Palaemon carinicauda
GCAGTTTTATTGACGTAATACATATGTGAAGCTCCAAAATGAAGCTTCTCAAGTTAAATTACTTTTATCATAGTTACCAAAATAGACTCATTAAATCACAAATATAAGTTATAATCTTATCATTTCATTCAAGTTAATATCTCTCAGGAAATGTGGGTATGGAAAGTACCATGTATTTTTTTTCTTTTCTAATTTACTGGATTAAGATAAGTTGTGCAGAATTAAGTATGCACTTAATGCCATGGAATTAACGAAATCAAATTTGAAAATGTGAGAATGAATCTCGGAGACTTTGTTCGATAGCTTTCTTGATGGATGGACATCTGGTTACGCCCCTTCCTGGTCATTAAGGCCTCAAGCGAGTAGACAGGGCATCAGTCGATCACTTTCTTCTAGGCGGTTCCTCATCCAGCATCTCGGGCTGGAGGACGGCAAATTCAGCCATTGGGTACAGCGTACCTGTAGCTGGGTGAGACTTGTGTAGTTGGTAGGTAGGTATTAGATCGACTTTACACAAAAAATTATGCAAGCCACGGGCTCTTGCGCTAAAAGGTATAGTTGTTGGAGTGTGCCTAACCCTGGTAGTGGTGAGAGAGGGGTCAGATAGAAACTGGCTCCTCTAGGTCTTCTCGACCTATCCTCTCAGGAAGACTGACTTGACAGGACAGCCAATTGTTCTCTCTTATCTGCTTTTATAGGGTGAGTGATAGGGCGTGCTCTCAATATGACGGCTTGGCTATGCTGGTGTGATATAGTTTCCGGCGACCTTGTGTCACCAAAAAGAAATTCTGATGTTTATCAGGCCTGCACCAGAGATACCGGTTTTACGACTTGTTTCGTCTTACGATGTGTTCACTCTTTCATGCCCACATCTCCAGTTCTTTGTTTACGAGAAGTGGGTGTTCATAAAACCCAACTTGCCTAGTTGAGAAAATCTTAAAATCACAATTCTCAGCTTAGTTAGACTCTCACTCTGTATGTCTCTCTTTTATACTCCTTATATGTTCACAAAATCAATATATTTCTTTTGTCTCTCGCTCTTGATTAATGAATTAAACCTATGAGATAACTCATTCATGACACATGAATATAATGAAATCGTGAAATGAAGAACTGTTTCTTTATGTGTATGGAGAGGCGTAATGAACCTTAGGGAGGAAACTGAATAATGTGGTTAACTATAATCATTGACACTACCGACAGAAGGAAAGAAGATAGATTCAAAGAAGTCAAGATATGGGAGGAGTGTTAACGAGGGTGTGACGGTGCCGAGAGAGAGGTTATGACTCAAAGGCAGGATGCAATCAACTGAGTTGTTTATTAAAGAGAACTCTCCTTTATATACAAAATCTCAAAGCAACAAGAATTTTTATGTTCAAATATTGACAATGTTATAGAGGAAAAAAGCAGACATGAATTTTCATGTTCGTTTTAGTGCGAGGGAAGAGCGAAGATACAAGCATAATATATACAAAATGAATTATGTACAATTGTGTGACACACTGTTGGTACATGGCTCCCCCCAAAAAATGACATACTGTAAAAGTTAAATAGGGCGCCCTGATCTAGAGAGGCGAACTGTAGGCGGGTCATCTGGCAGGAGATAAGCAGGTTTTCTTTGCCACGAATGCTTAGTAGGAATGCTTTCGGACTGCGTCGAATCACAAGAAAAGGGCCCGTGTAAAGGGGCGTTAGTGGTGGCTTGGTAGTGTCGTTGCGTAGGAAGACGTGCGTTGCAGAGTGCAAGTCTGTTGGTATGTGATGCTTTGGTGGGGCTTGTAAGTCTGGTGGCATGGAGTAAATTTTCCCTCGACGTGACGTATGCGCTGGAGATCGTCGGAGGAGGTTGTAGAAGGAAAAAATTCGGTAGGGACGACCAACGGGTCGCCATACACTATTTCAGCTGCCGAGACGTCGAGAGCGTCTTTAGGAGTGGTCCTTAGTCCCAGAAGGACACAGGGAAGCTGAGTAAACCAGTTGCAATCCTTGCAGCGGGACATCAAAGCTGCTTTGAGGGTGCGATGAAAACGTTCAACCATTTCATTGGCAGCGGGGTTGTAGGCCGTTGTCTGATGTAGGGTGATGCCCAGGAGATTCGCTAATAATGTCCACAATTGAGAGGTGAAAGTGGTTCCCCTGTCAGAAGTAATATGTTCAGGGATACCAAATCTTGCAATCCATCCAGAGAGTAAGACAGATGTACTTGAGGCAGACATTGCAGTTTCCATGGGAATGGCTTCAGGCCAACGAGTGGAGCGGTCGATGACGGTAAACAGGTAACGATGTCCTTGTGATGTGGGTAGGGGGCCTACAACGTCGATGTGAATGTGTGTGAAACGACGCTGAGGTTGAGGAAAGGTGCCCACTCCTGAATCCGTGTGTCGATGTACTTTGGAAGTTTGGCAAGAAGTACAGGCCCGGACCCAATCCTTAGCATCCTTAGAAATGCCGTGCCAAATGAACTTTGCCTTCAGCAGCTGTGCAGTAGAACGGCACGAGGGATGTGAAAGTCCGTGAATGAAATCAAACACCTGTCGGCGCATGGGAGCAGGATCCAAGGTTGCGGTCTGCCAGTACTGACGTCGCAGAGGAGGGTGGTGTTGGAGTCTTCGAGGGAAAAGTCTTCCCAATGGAGGGACGTGCAGGATGTCCTACATGCTTGATACTCTGGATCCTGTCGTTGGGCTTCAGCCAGGGCGTTGTAATCCAATCCCAGTTGAACAGCGGCCAACGTGTTTCTTGACAGGGCATCGGCAACGGGATTCATTTTCCCAGGGACGTATTGAAGGGTGCAATTGTATTCAGCCACGGCGGAGAGATGTCGGCGTTGCCGGGCGGACCAGGCATCAGACTGTCAAGTAAAGGCGTGCACCAGAGGCATGTGGTCTGTGCGAATGACGAAGGGCGTACCTTCTAAGAAATGGCGAAAGTGACGGACAGCCAAGTGCACCGCCAGTAATTCTCGATCGAAGGTAGAATAACCCGATTCTGCCTTGGACAGTTTTCTGCTGAAGAAGGCCAATGGGCGGGGCGAGCCGTTGACCACCTGCTCGAGTACTGCACCAATAGCGACGTCGCTGGCATCGGTGGAGAGAAGGAGAGGGGCGTGTGGGATAGGAAAAGTGAGAGCCGCAGCAGTTGGTAGGGCCTTCTTTGCATTGCAGAAGGCTGCATCTTGAAGGGGACCCCACTTCAGGTCCTTCGGCTTGCCCTTGAGGGAGGCGTAGAGGGGAGCAAGAGTGGCGGAATGGCTGGCAGAAAACGGTGATAATAGTTGATCATGCCCAAGAATTCCTGCAGAGCTTTGACGGTCGAGGGCATGGGAAAGTTCTGAACGGCTGCTACCTTCTCAGGGAGGGGGTGGACACCTTCAGGAGTGATGCGGTGCCCTAAGAATGACACTTCGTTGGCGCCAAAGGTACACTTGTCGTACCGGACTACAAGGCCGTTTTGTTGCAGGCGGTCGAGCACGATGCGCAGGTGACGGAGGTGTTCCTCTTTTGAGGAGGAGAACACAAGTATGTTGTCCACATAACATACACAGAAATGGAGGTCCCCTAAGATGCCATCCATGAGACGTTGAAACGTGGCCCCAGCATTACGAAGGCCAAAACAGGAGTAATTGAAGGTGTATGTACCAAACGGAGTGGTGATGGAAGTCTTGGGGATGTCTTCTGGGTTCATAGGCACCTGATAATACCCCTTCAGGAGATCGAGCGTAGAGAAAACCTTTGCTTTGTGCAGGTAGGAGGTCACGTCGGCAATGTTTGGGAGGGGGTAGTGATCCGGTTCTGTTTGCATGTTCAGGCTCCTGTAATCCCCGCACGGACGGAGGGAGCCGTCTTTCTTCAGAACGATGTGTAAGGGTGACGACCATGGGCTGGAGGCCTTTTGGCAAAGGCCCATTTCCTCCATTTCGGCCAACGTCTGTTTGGCGGCTGCCAATCGTTCCGGTGCCAGACGTCTGAATTTTGCGAAGACTGGGGGTCCCGTCGTCTTGATATGGTGATAAATACCATGCTTGGCAGGAACCGTGGGCGTTTGGCGAAGTTCTGGACGGAAAACTTCCGGGAACGACGTGAGGAGGTGGGCGTAGCCATCCGTGGGTGCGCTAATGTGGAGAGCGAGGTTAGAGGGGGCGGGTTGAAGAGGTGTCGACAAGTACAAGTCTGCGTTGACCAATCGTCGGTGGGCGACATCGACCAGAAGGTGGAAATGAGAGAGGAAATCCGCACCGAGGATTGGCATTGTGACGTCAGCAACGAGAAACTTCTAATTGAATTTACCATTTCCGAACGATAATGTGAGGTTCTCGTAACCGTAGGTGGGTATCCCAGATCCGTTGGCAGCTACCAAGCGGACGTCGGCAGATGTAGACAGACTACGTCGTTTCTTGAAGAGTTTCCTTGGCAAAAGAGAACGACAAGCACCCGTGTCTACCAAAAATCGCACGCCCATTCCTGCATCCTGTAAAAAGAAAAGATTAGAAACACGAGAGGCCACCGCCACGAGTGATGGCCTACTTACACGTTTTTTGGCCACTGACAATCCTTGGCATATTTCTTCGCAGTTGCCCCGAATCTGAAGTGGTAGTAGCAAAACTGCGGCGGATGGGAGGTAGTAAGTGGCTGTAGAAGTCGTTTGTTGGGGCGCGAGCGATTGATGGGTGGTGGGCGGCTTTGTCTCTGCTTCGGCACGTCACGGTGTGGGCGTGTATGTCCTACGGCATTGATGTCAGCTTCAGTTGACGTTGAATAGGCATCCTCTTCGTCAGGGGTGGAGGCGTTGATGGAGGTCTTGAAGTGGCTGTCCATAAGGGTGTCAGCTTTGGTCATCAAGTCCTTTATGGGTAAACTATCGACATCGGGTATGGCAGCGCGTATAGGTCCGGGTAAACGGCGTATCCAAAGGGCACGAAGTAGGTTCACCTCACGAGGAGAGCCGTCTGCGGCAGGTTTAAGGCGAGCGATACTGGTCATTTCCCTGAGGGCAAGCGAAGC
>NC_090740.1:55859322-55879322 GCF_036898095.1 Palaemon carinicauda
ATGGGACAGGGGAACAAACCTTGCTTGCATGGCAACCCTCTCTCAGCTAACTCCACCCAACTCCCTCCTCGAAACAATAAAAAAAAAATGTAGATATATTTCGAGAAGTTTCTTACACTTTCTAACCAGGTGAAAACATAAAAATTGCGTAAGACCTCGTGTTCATACCTTGTATGGGTCATACAACATAACAAAACAAATTTACATAAGACTTTGTAACAAAATACGTGAAAGATGAAGTTGATTCTTAAAAAAATCGTAAATCTTCATATACTGACTTGAATGGAAAATACAATTAAAGGAATGACGAAACTCTTATGTAGTTTATATACCTTTACTTGACCTACAAGAGAGGAACCCACCTTGCAAGCTGGCTATATATCCCTTAAATACACAAATAGAATATTTACTCTATACTAGGCCAACTTTGTAAATATATATATATATATATATATATATATATATATATATATATATATATATACATATATATATATATATATATATATATATATATATATATATATATATATATATATATATATATATATATATATATATGAATATATATATATATACATATATATATATAAATATATATATATATATATATATATATATATATATATCTATATATATACAGCATATATATATATATATATATATATATATATATATATATATATGTATATATATACATATATATATATATATATATATATATATATATATATATATGAGTGTGTGTGTGTTAGACCTATATATATGTCTAACATTAAATATATATACATACATATATATATATATATATATATATATATATATATATATACATATATATATATATACATATATATATATGTATATATATATATATATATATAAGCATTAACTTATATATATATATATATATATATATATATATATATATATATATATATATATATATATATATTTATTTTCTCTCTCTTAGGCATATACTGTACATACGTGTAACACATACATACACGCATATATATATATATATATATATATATATATATATATATATATACATATATATATATATATATATATATATATATATTTATATATATATATATATATATATATATATATATATATATGTGAGTGTGTGTGTAAGACATATACATATATATATATAAATATATATGTATACAAATATAAATATATAAATATATATATATATATATATATATATATATATATATATATATACTGTACATATATGTATATACATATATATATATATATATATATATATAAATATATACGTATATATACATATATATATATATATATATATATATATATATATATATATATATATATATATATATATATATATATATATATATATATATATATATAAACTGTTAGAGCAGTGTCGATCCCAGAACCAACCGGATCATATATATCTTGTTACAGGGACGTGCAGAGGGGGGTTGCTAGTGGTGCCCAAGCACCTGCCCCTTTGGCTACTGTATCAAAAGTTCCCTTTTTAGAGGGATGTATCATAGGCCCGTTGCTTATCCCGCCTATCTATGTCAATAATAATAATAATAATAATAATAATAATAATAATAATAATAATAATAATTATTATTATTATTAATATTATTATTATTATTATTATTATAATAATAATAATAAAAATAATAATAATAATAATAATAAACAGGAGCTCGTAGAAATGGGTATTATATCTTGGCAACACTGGGTCATCCAACATCAGCTGACTATATGTCTTACTGCCTGGTAACACTGGGGGCAAGGCAAGCTCAGCTGAGTTAAACTGACAACAGGCCAGGTAAGCTTTCCTAGTTATTTTAACGGGTATTGCCTCAGCATTAAGGCTTTCACTCCTTTTTAGCTATAAAAAGTGTAATAACAAAAAGAGGGAGAGAGACAGTGGGCCAAGTGAGTCGAGTAAATGAATAGATTTGGAGAGGAAAATAGGAACGGGGCCACAATAATGTGGACTGGAACGCCGAACGGTACAGGTACTGGTATGATTCATTGTAGGTGGCCATTAACCTACTGACTGAGACGCATACAGCTTGTGTTTCATTTCATTTGTTGCATAATGTTTCCAATTAAGTTCTTGAGCTGCACGTGATATTTAGTTTTCAATTTTCAAATCAACAATACCCAACTGGATGGTGAAAATATCTGTTCATTTCTCACTTTCATTTATTTTTTTTTTACTTGTTTTCTCCATCTAGCATTCGAGAATCATGTTTATGTCGTTTTATTAATGATGTTTAGGCTTATCTTAGTAAATATTGATAACTCCGAATCGGCTATCATGTTGTGGGTCCAAAAAGGCATATATTAGCGAAATATGCTGATAATCATGCTGTAGATGAAGAATGAAGATTCCTTTATTTAAACGAAGAAATATCAAATCAACTTAATTTTACAAAGTTAAGAAATATTCTATTAAATGGGAAAATGCTGTAGGATAGCCATGCTTTCCCAAAATAGCTTTAGTCATATCCCCCTCCTTTCTCTACCATACTTAAATGCGGTAGTTGAGCACTTTTTCAGCCAAATAAATATAACCAAAACTTCTGGGAGATCTTCTCTTAAAATGAAACATCAAATGGGATAATTCATGTAATATACCATAAGAAACACTGGACTTGAAAGTGTCTTCTCATACACTGATTATTGATGGCAAACTGCTGAAAGCAATCAGTAATGTCACAAGTAATGCAACATGTACAGAAGTTTCAGATATGTGATTTCATGGTGTTCGTAAGAAAGGTATGAAGGGTATAGCAAAAAGTTTAATTTCTACATTCATTTATTTTTACTTCCTTTGAATAAAGGATATGGATTTCTGTACGTATGTAATCACTTGTACCTTTTATTGTGTTTTTCTTGTCAATAGGTATTTTACACTGATGCCTAATATTTAGGGTAATTTACTCAAATTTAGGGTAATCCTGATTTTTTTCTTGGAACCTTGATTTTCCAATTCTGTTATATTAATAATCATCTGTATGCCACGGAAGGAGAGAAGAAAAAAGGAGCAGGAGCAGGGCAGACAAGATGTTGCCAAAGGTAGCAGAACTCTTTATGATTGGATGAAGCCGAGAGTGGCAGCTTCAACATCGGAGCAAGTGAAGGAGGAGGAGGAGAGCTGGGAGGAGACTCAGGAGTGTGAAGAGTCAGAAGCTGAAGATATGGAAGCAGACGGCGAGTCAAATGAAGCGGACAGTTTAGATAACTTAGAGCAACAAGTTGCTCCACAGGAGCCCCAGACTAAAGCAAGAGCAGAAGTGCCCTTAGTTGAAGAGCCATTTTCCATGCTACCTGAATTACAGTATTCAAATGACCCTGCCCATGTTGTTAATTATAAGATATGTATTAGTGAGTTTTTCATCAGACTCTGCAATAACTATGGCCCATGTCAACCAGTAATTTCATATCCCAAGAATGTAGAACACGCTCGTTTCAGAGAAAATGGTGTGAAAGGAACGCTTGGTTGGAGTATTCACCTCAGAAAGATGCCATGTTCTGCTCCAGCTGTCGTCTGTTTTTGAATGAGGAAAAATACAGGGGCCGAGTAGCTTGGAAATCAGAGGGCATAAGCCGTTGGAGGACAGCTTTAGAGAAAATAAAGGAGCATGCTAGTTCAGAATCTCACATGATTGGTATGGTTCGATGGAAAGGGCTCCAAAGTCAAGCATTAGATATTGCCTTAGAAACAGCTAATCAGGAAGTACAAGCTACCAGAGACAAAGAGAAATAGAGAAACAGAGAAATTTTATGTAGGTTGATCTCCATCACTCTATACTTGGCAAGACAAGGTTTGCCATTTAGGGGTGACCTAGAAAGTTCTATCAGTGGAAATCGGGAAAATTTTCTTGAACTTGTAGAAATGTTTAGCAAGTATGACAGTGTAGTTAAATTGCACCTTGATGTAATTAAAGAAAAACAAGAAATACTGAAAAGACCCCAAGTGTCATTGGTTTCAAATATGACTCAGAATGACCTGATCAAGGCTTTGGCCATTTCAGTTAGAAGAGTGATATTAGAAGAAATTCACAAGAGCAAGATCTTTTCCCTCCTCATAGATGGAACAATTGTTTTATCACATACAGAACAGGTCTCTTTTGTTGTGATATATGCACATGACTTCAAAATAAAAGAACATTTCATACAAGTAATCAATGTGCAATTAACAACTGGTGAAGCTCTGGAGAAAGAAGTGATCTCTATGCTTAAAAAAAATAACCCAAACATAGATGATATGCATGGACAAGGATATGATGGGGCAGCAAATATGAGTGGAATATACAATTGATTACAGTCCAGACTCCAAAGACAGAACCAAAAGGCACTCTATGTACACTGCCATGTACTCAGCCTAAATCTAGTATTAGTCGAAAATGCAAAATCAAGTACTCACTTTGTAACTTTTTTCAGTTTGGTGGAGAATCTGCATGCTTTTATTACTAACTCTTCAAAACGGCTTGCTGCTTTCATGGAGATCCAGAAAGCAAAGTATCTAGAAGACCGCCCACTTGAACTTAAGAAGCTATCAGGCACAAGATGGGCTTGCAGAGAGTCAGCCCTTAGAACCATGAGGAAGGTCATCCAGTGCTGAAGCAATTTTTAGAAGAGATAGTGCAAAAACATCCTCCTGATGCATCAGCGGGGGATGCCTCAATATTGCTGCAAAGTATTAACTTTTAATTTCTTGTTTGGCCTGAGATTGCCACCCTAGTTTTTCAAGAAACTGCCTATGCCTCTAATGCCCTACAACAGAAAGACTTTGATTTGGCTACCTCTCACAGAATTGTGGATGGAGTGCTACAAAGTTTGATAGAATTAAGAAATGATGAGGAGTTTCAGGAGGTTTTTACAAATGTTAAAGAGAGAGCTGAATCCATGGTCATCGACCTCCCCTCTGGGATTCCTGGACAAGGCAGAAAAAGAAAAAGCCTGAGAGATACAAATATAGTGAGTGCTACATCTGCTACTGAGGACCAGCGATATCAATCCTTGGATGAGTACTACCGTGTGAGAGTATTTTATGTGTTTTTAGATATAATATCACAAGAGCTACAAAGAAGATTGAAATATGAAGACAACACAACATTGGGTATCCTAAATGTCTTTCATTGTATGACAGTCCAAGATAACTGGAAAGGACCTGTGAACGAAGAGGCATTCAAGTCCTTGCAAAAATTATGCCAGTTTTTTGAGTTAGAAGTAAACAAGCTACGGTTAGAATTAAAGGTCTTCTATTCCTCATTTCCTTGTCCGCCACAGAACACTGCAGCTACAATGATCAACCTGATGAAAGAAAACAATGTCCAGGAGATATTGCCACTTATGCTTGAACTTTCAACAATTTATGCCACTCTACCCGTCACAACTGCAACAGTGAAAGGACCTTCTCCAAACTCAAGCTGGTGAAGACAAAGCTACGTAGCCTGTCCAGTGAGGAGAGGTTATTTGATCTTTTGTTGCTAGCAGTTGAAAAGGATATCACAATCAACAATAGTGAAGTTATCAGCATATTCAAAGAAATGGCACATCGAAGGGTTCTCTTATAAATATAAAATCATAAGGTCTGATTGATTTTCTTGCAGTCATTTATGTAAAAGTAATATATATATAATTTTTCTTTTGTTAAATTTCCTAGTTCTACTGGTAGTCAGTACTGTAGATTTTATGTTCATAAAAAACATTAGCCCACTAGTACCTATGATATCAGTCATGTTTATCTCTTTCTTGAATTATTAATGGCAAGTTTAAATAAATTTGAAAGAATATTGAGACGGTATATATTTAGCCTCATTCATTCCTATATTTTTGCCCTTTTTTTCACTTGAGCACCTGCCCTGAAAAAGTTCTCTGCACGTCCCTGTCTTGTTATGGATAACAGCCCCATTCATAATTCTTAATTAATAACAGATTGGTTAAACAACCACCCGAGATTACTAGGATTGAGTGGCATACTAAATCACCCGATTTACATCGAATATAAAATCTTTGGACAAAGATGGTATGCTATTAACGTCAAGAATACAAATTCCTTAATTAAGCATGCACAATCAGTGCTGGAATTATGTAAACCTACACGTCCTGAAAACTAATGTGAGAATCTCTTTGGATCCATGTCGAGGCGACTGGCCCAAGTAATAGGTAAAGCAAGTAGTGGGGAACCTAGGGTTCAAGAAATAAGGTGTGCGAGATCGGCTTGCCTAAATTGATTTTTTGGCATTTGTTTAATATTTTGGATATGAGGATTCTAAAAATATCTGGTTCAATATTTTTTGCAACATTTTCAAATCAGCCAAACTGGTTTACAAAATGGCCACCATTGTATTCTGAAAAAAAAAAATGTAATATTTCTGCAAATACAACATCTACATGCCTAATTTTAAGCACTTACCCCATGATTTTGAATTTAGATAGTTGAGTGTACATATCTTAGCATATAATGATCGCTGTCCTATTGATTCGCAAGATATACATAATTTAAATCAAAATGGATAACAGGAATACAGAATAATTTTGGAAAATAAAACTTTTCAATTATAATGCTGGAACTTAGCAAGTAAGCATAAAATACTAAGAAATACATCCTTTTGTTTTACAAAATATAAATCAACTATTCCTTACTTAATTCAAAATTAGTGAATTAAGGCTACAATAAATCATTATAAGTCGATTTGTTTATAAACTTACATATGTCACCCTCATCCACATAGGTACACCAGTAATATGTAAAATGTTAAGCAATAGCTCCTACTATTTAACATGTTATACAGTAAATCATTACTTATTTCAGATTTAGTAAATTAAGTTTAAACTTTATAAGCAACGAAAGTTGCTTATAAAATCAATTATTTGCTGCTTAAGTTATGTGTATTTGTTCTGATTTTGATATTGCTCTTTTCTTATATCATTCATTTAATCTTTTAATTTTTAATTTGATCTATTTGGTATAATTTATAATTTTTTAGTATGTTTCATCCACATAATTTTTTAAGTATTTCGATGTATTTGTTATAATTCTTGCCTTTTTAACTGAATTTCATTGACTTAACGTAATTGTCTATTGATTTGTGTTTTAAAATCACTTTTTAGCTCCGATGATGGGAAATGTTGTTCCCGAAAGCTTAGTAAATAAACTGTCCTAATGTTGAAGTATCTGCTTTCCTTCGCTTTTCTACTAAACCTCAAGCTCTCTAGAAGCGAAAATGTCATTATATATATATATATATATATATATATATATATATATATATATATATATATATATATATATATATATATATATACACACATATATATATGCCCTAATTCTTGTATGAAGATATGTGTTGTACGTCAAGGTAAATAAATTCTATATTCATGAGGATTCCACAAAACCTAACTATTCAGCATGTTGTTGTAGCAAGATTGCATTTTGATAGTGAGGGATAGTTAGTTGCCTTTGTGCGCTCGAGTAGACAAGATTCTCACCTGAGAGAGTGTCGATTGTACAGTGTACTGACGAACCTTTTGTAATAAAGTGAAAAAAACTCATGTTCCGATGTCTCATTATCCGTGGACACGGGACAGGTGTAAAAATATGTCTGTTTGTGTATACTGTGAGCAAAGTTGTTTTTGAGCCGATAAATAAAATAAAAGTTCAAGATGCCTGGATGCACAAGGACTAACATAGCGGAGGCTGCTGCTGCAGAAGATAAGAACGAAGGAGCAGCGGGATATGGCGTTACCGATGAAGAATATAGATATTAGAATATAGAAATTAGAATGCAAGAATTGGAAAAAAAGGTTAGATAACTTAGAAGAGTTAATAAACAGAATCTTGGTTGAACGAGAAGAGGAGCAGCGTGCAACAGCATATCCCATGTACTTGAACGAAGTCCAATTGCACACAAGTGAAAGCACACATGCACAGCCGATTGAAGATACGCAAATTGTAGTTCGAAAATTGCCAGACCTCCAGGTAAGTGTTAGGCCTTTTGACGATCAGCGGCCTAACAAAGGGTTTCAATCGATTGAAGTGTTTTTGAGATACTTTGAAGTAGCCACATATGGGTAGTTAGAAAGAGAAAAAGCTATTCAAGTAATTAGATTGCTGAAAGATGCTCCTGCAATGAAGGTAATGTGTTGGCCAAAAGACAGTTTAAGAAGTTATACTGAAATAAAACAACGTTTAATTGAGAAGTATGCCTTACCTGATGCAAAAAAGGGGGACATAAAAGAAAATTACAAACCCAAAATTCGTGAAGGTGAATCTTGCAACTCGCATTTTTCGGGATTGCGATTTGTTTGCTCCCCGGAGTGCCAATCGCCCAGAAGGTGATAAAAAAAGCAATTGCCCGTAAACATGTTCGCAGATTAATAAACCCGTATTTATGTGGTTATTTGTTTGATGACAATCGCTCGTTAGCAGACGTAGTGAGCGCGATACAAAACATTTTAGACAGTTTGTCAGAAGAAAAAATGACTGAGAATAGCTGGCCTGATTCCGAGAAGTTGAAAGCCATGAGAGGCACTCACCAACCCCCAAAGTGGGAGAGGGGAAAACGCAGTCAGTAGGTGAGAAGAGTCTTCAGATGCTGGCAGTGTAGGGGAGAGGGGTACCAATGAGTGGAGTGCCCCACCAAAGGATCCCCCCACTGTTACACTTATCAGGCCTACGGTCATCTATCTTGAGAGTGGCCAGCAAAAAACGCCGAGGGCGGGTGGGCTGTGGCACACACACACCTACCCCGCCCAACATCCGAGGAAAAGGAAAAGAGGAACGGCGAGATTAGGGAGATAGATGCCACCCCCCCCCCCTTCGCATGACATTAGAAGCAGCACCCGAGGCAGCGCTCCCAACGACGACAGATTTAGAGCAGGCACGGGGACCTCCATTGGTACCCACGACCTCATCCCCGCTGCACTGGGGAGCAGCGGCGTTGCAGCGGAGGTCATTGGCCCGTGCCCCATATATCGTAATGGCCGTCTAGGAATATTAGCAGTTAGGATTGACCCGCCAAATAAATCCATTCGAGTGCTGATTGACACAGGAGCCAGTGTTTCACAGATTGTAAAAAGATTCTCCTCAAACCCACTACAGTCAGTGTCATCCCTCGTCCTTGACACGCCAGGAGGAAATGAAATACAGTATGCATAAACCATACAACGATCATCAACTTTAAGATGGGATCTGTGAAGTTTACACATGATTTTTTTGTTTTGCCCACCTTAGGAATTCCAGGATTCGAGGCTATTTTAGGAATTGATTCCATTTCTAGTAATGAAATATTCATTTTTTTGGGGAAAGATACAATAACAGTAAACGCAGGAGGGAGTATTTTGCCAATAGAAAGTCATGAGAGAGTAAGTGTGTGTGCGGGCACTGAGAGACATTTAAGTAAGGTGACAGCTGTACCTAAGAGAGGAGAAGTGTTGTCTCCCCAGACACTTACGAGTATATCAGTGACCCCATGTCGCCCTCTTCCGGAAGAAACCAAGGTCGTTGTTAAACCCCATGACAATTAGGCGCATGTAGTTTTAGAGAGCTTATCGGAAATAAAAGAAAACAGAGCTGATATAACGATAGTTAATTTGTCAAATAAGAGTTGTGTTAGGAAGCGATTCTGTGTGTTAATTAGAGTTATGTGAAATTGCTAATAATGGGATGTTGGGATCCACAATTCCAGCCCGCACAGACGAACGCACTCAGAATTTGATTATGCAAGCGCGAAAACTATGTCCGTCAGAATATCAACCTTTTGATAGTGACATTGTCAATAATTATTCCGATGTAATTGCAATTGGAGATGACCCACCCAGGAGGATTGATCGATTTCCCTTTGAAACTGGGCAGGCGGAGCCGATCAGGTTAAAGCCTTATAAGGTACCCATTCATTTCCAGGGAGAGATAGAAAGGGAAATTAGTAAATTAAAGGAACAAGGGATAATCGAGGAGAGCGAATCTCCCTGGGCTTCTCCAATTGTAGCTGTTAGGAAAAAGGATGGCTCGGTAAGATTATGTGTTGATTATAGGAAGTTAAATGCAGTCACTAAGGATAATGCATTTCCATTGCCCTCGATTGAAGAATTACTTCTGAAGGTACGGGATAGTAAATATTTTAAAACTGTTGATTTAAAATCCTGATACCATCAAATACCCATTCAGGAAGACAGTAAATGTAAAACGGCATTTATAGCAAACTATCAACTATTTTAGTTTAATTTTCTTCCTTTCAGTGTTAAAAATGCTCAGAGTCATTTCTCTAGAGTAATGATGGTGTTTTTGTCTCCCTTAATTGGCCATAATGTTCTTGTTTATTTAGACGATATCATAATTACAGGGAAAACGGCCGAAGAACATAATAATAATACTCGTAAAGTTTTAGAAGCATCGTAACGTAATGGTATGAAAATAAATTTGTCAACGCGCAAATTTTTCTGTAAACAGGTCGAATTTTTATGTCACATAATAACCCCGGAAAGTATACAACCCTGCCCCAGTAAAGTAGCGGCTATTAGAGATTTCCCCAGGCCACGTAACCCTGAGGAAGTAGGGGGGTTCCTTGGGCTCACTGGGTATTATCGTAGATTCATAAGAGGTTTTGGAGAGATAGCGAGACCCTTAGATGCTTTAAAGAAACAAAAAGTAATAAATTGGGTAGTGGAAGAAGAAAGAGCCTTTAACCATTTAAAAGCTGCCTTAACTAGCAATGACTTACTCGCATATCATAGATTTGATCGCCCGTTTTTAGTGATAACAGATGTGAGTAGCGTAGCTATTAGTGGTGCAGTTTTCCAACGAGAGGATAAAGATAGAGAGTGACCCATTTGTTTTGCTTCCCAGGCATTAAAAGGGGCAGAAAAAAATTATAGTACATTTGATCGAGAGGCTTTGGCTATTCTTTGGGTTCTAGAGAGGCATCGGTTCTTTTTATTAGGTCAGTCAATTGAGTTGCAAAGTGATCATCGCCCCTTACATGACCTCTTTTTCAAAGGGGATTTGACCTCCCGACAAACAAGATGGATTGAGAGATTGTTAGAATTTAATATATAGGGTTTTCACTAAATAGAAGGTAAAGCTAACAAGGTAGTTGATGCTCTCTCTAGAGGTGTAGTAATAGAAGTAAAAACTAGTGCACAAAAGAGGAGTGAAGAACATAACCAAAATATTGAAGACCCCCATCAAAATAGAGAAAAATAGAGAACAGGATGTTAATTCACCCGAGGAGCATTCAGAAGACGGGATGAGAGAGAGAGCGAGAGAGAGTGAAAGATGTGAGTGGTGAAGGTGAATATATGTGGGTGGCCGAGGACATGACCATGGGTGTCCAGAATGAATGCCCTGATGATGGGGGTGTGATTGACTTGGGAGGTTGGGACATAAAAGAAGTCCGAGAGGGACAGAAAAAAGAGGAATGGATGGAAAGAGTTAGAACAGTGATTAAAGGGGAATCGGAGAGTTATCCGTCATTTCTGAATGTGCTTTGAGAGAATTTCTTTATAGAAAATGATATCTTATATTGTGTTTACGAGAAGAGGGGAGGGGAATTTTGTGCACGGGTAGTTCTTCCTCCCTCTTTAATTAATCGAGCCATCCACATTGTACATGCAAGTCAGTATGTAGGGCATTTAGGTATTGATAGAACATTAAGGAAAGCACGTGAATTCTTCTTTTGGTTAGGGATGAAAAAATCTATAGAGAAATATATAAAATGTTGTCTTGCTTGTAACTGTTTCAAAGAACATAAAAACAATGTACCGGAAGTCAGAAAGTGGCCTGTGATTCTTATTAAATTTTATAGTGTGTATATGGATGTGGTAGGACCATTTCCTACTGGTTTAACACAACATAAGTATATATGTGTAATTGTGGATGCATTTACTCGGTACACTCATACTTACACAATTTTGGATAAATCAGCGAATTCATTAGCCCAGGCGTTGTGCTCTTTTATTACCAGGTTTGATTGCCCGAAAATTTTGATAAGTGATAATGGTCTCGAGTGAAAATCGGTCACGGACTTGATGAAAATTGAACACTTTTCGGTGACCTCATATAGGCCTTCAGCTAATGGCTTAGTGGAATCGCATAATAGGGAAGTGGTGTGAATTTTAAGTTACTAAGTGGCTGATGACCCCCTTTATTGGCATGCCTTGCTTCCTACAGCTGAGCTAGCTTTGAACATTGCATACAATTCTTCGCTCAGGGACACGCCTTTCTTTTTAGTGTATGGACAGGATTCTGTGTTACCATATACGGTCCTCATTAATTCGCAACAATTGCCAAATTACTCAACTGAGCAATACTGTGTATATTTATCATATCTATTAAGGAAAATAATGAACACTACTGAAAGGTTTTTGAAAAGAGCTAATGAAAAACACAGCTCAAAGTATGATGGTCGGTTCATAACCACACCAGTAAAAGTATTTGTGGGCAATCGTGTGTATTTGAAACGATTACAACCTAGGAAACACAAACTGGAGCCAGCGTATTTGGGTCCGTACCGAGTAAAGATGGTTAAATCTAACACCATTGTAATACAAAGCATTATTAATGGCGCAGTGTCTGAACATCATCAGGCACACATACATGCGGTGCCCGAAGAGGTAGTTTTCAAAAGTGTCAATCAGAATGTTCCTTCTTACCCCTACATACACATTCCCCAAGTTGATGAGTAGAATTTTTTTCCATTGGTGTTGTTGTTGTTTGAACAGACCTCATTTCTTCTTTTGACGTGTTTTAAATAAACTTGATGATAACAAGGTGTTCTTATGTTGATACTTAACCCTTTTACCCCCAAAGGACGTACGGGTACGTACCTCATAAGCCATCCCTTTACCCCCATGGACGTACGGGTACGTTTTCTATACTTATGCGTAGATAACAGGTCTTGGCAGGCGTTGTATTTGAAATACAACGCTTTACTGTTGTGATGTTGTTCCTTCGATGTCTTGTCATCAATGTAACATGAATAAAAAGTTTCTCTGGGC
The DNA here is from genome assembly GCF_036898095.1 of Palaemon carinicauda. Lineage (NCBI taxonomy): Eukaryota > Metazoa > Arthropoda > Malacostraca > Decapoda > Palaemonidae > Palaemon > Palaemon carinicauda. The sequence goes on from NC_090740.1 coordinate 55,872,340, forward strand.
CCAACAAGGGTCAAGATGGACCTTTAAATTTTCTTTGAAGAATCAGCTGATATTTCCTGTGCAGTTATTTTAGGTTGCAGAGATATTTACACAAATATTACGAAAATAGGGCACTGTTACCAGTGCAAGAGTGTGGTTTCGTTGTTCCTTCGACATCTTATCATCAATGTAATGTGAATAAAAAGTTCTCTGAGGCCCACAGGGGTCATGAATGACCTTTAAATTTTATGTAAAGGAAACAGCTGACCTTTTATGTGCATTTGCTTTAGATTTCATAGCTATTATTATCGAATAATTACGTGAAATGGTTCCGTTGCCATGGTAACACAATGTTTTCATTGTTTTACAATGCCAGATCCCCACAGAGGTCAAGATGGACCTTTAAACTTTCTGTTATCAATCAGATTATTTTTCCTTGTATTTTTTGAGGTTTTTCATAGTCATTTATACAAATTTTACAAAAAATTGTCATCATTACTCCTGCGTGACTATTGTTTGATTGTTCCTTGGATATCGTGTCAACAATGATGAATGAAAAGTTTCCCTGGGCTCCACTGGGGTCTTGATTGACCTATAAATTTTCTTTATAGATTCAGCTCGTATTTCATATGCAGTTTGTTTAGGTTTCATAGCTATTTACACGAGTAATTACTAAAAATGATTTCGTTATCATGGTAACGATGTGTTTACGTTTGCGCCACGGCGTAAGGAAGAAGTTCCCCGGAGTGAGCGTAACTCTCTTGCGCCACGGCGTAAGGAAGAAGTTCCCCGGAATGAGCGTAACGCTCTTTAAAATCTCCGTGTCTCGGAATTTAAAGGTCCGAAAGCAGCTGATTTTAGTTGTTATGCGTTTATTTATGCCTAACATGATTATTTTTGTATATTTTTTGTTGCTATTTTGCCGAAACTTTGAGTATATTTCTCATTTCTTGTCGTCATCCTTGCTCCCGGGGAAAAATAAGACTCGCTCTGCCATTGTTGGGCAGGACAAACAAAGACTTTTAAATTTCCTCGTCTTGTGATTTAAAGGCCTCAAAGCAGCTGATTTGGGTTGCCATGCAGCTTTTATGCTTATCAGAATTATTTTTGTATGTTTTTTATTTCTATTTTGCCGAAACATTTAGTAAATTTCATATTTTTTTCGGGGAATGAAGACACAGCGCGAGGTAGGCAGGACAGCGTGGGTGAGTCCGTCACCACCAAGACTCGCTGTGTGTCTCAGTTCAACTCTTGACTTTGTGGAGGGAGGATGTGTTTCGTGCGTTATCCGTCAATTTTGCGCTTTTACAGCCTATTCTAATAAGTGATAGTGCTTTATACCTTTTTAGAATATTCCTCTTTATATGTGTGAAGGCATTTGTTGGATAAAATGCCTAATGGTCAAGAAAGATCAGTGTGAATGAAAAATTCTGTGTTTAATGGCAACTCAAGGGAAGAAATTGCGACTGTTGTCTCAACCTGGTAAACATGTAAATACGATTTGAAAGGTTGGTGTTGTGTTTATGCATGTATGTTTTCATATTATTTCAAGTATTCTATAGGAATACATATAGTATATATATATATATATATATATATATATATATATATATATATATATATATATATATATATATATACCGTATACATATTCATTTGAAAATACGTCGATTTATTTTAGGCAGCCACTGTGTATATTTGAAACTGACTTTGCTGAGAGAGAGAGAGAGAGAGAGAGAGAGAGAGAGAGAGAGAGAGAGGGGGAGAGAGAGAGAGAGAGAGAGAGAGAGAGGGAGATTGTAAAAGTTTCTTTCTTTCGGTCATAACTGATCTATGCTTAGAGGAATTTTATTATTTTTTATTTATTTTTGAAGAAAATTTATTGAACTTTCTTATGGCATGTGTGAAAATAAGGATAAAGCAATGTAAATAGTGGGTATTGTTAGATGAAGTTAGGCGATGACAAACTTTTTTTTTTTTATCGTATACATTCCAATAAATAACAGAGAATTCTCATTACAGATACTTGAAAATTATACCATCTTATGGACAATTTATTCAGCTATAAAATTGTATCTAATAGTTTGTAGTTAGAAGAAATGAATAAGGAAAAAAAATAATAAAATGTGTAAAAGCTGTAAACCCAAATTTCTTTACCGCAAGTAACGAGATTTAGGTTTTCAGTTTTTGCTCGTTTACTACTTTTTTCCATGTTTCCTCTCGTTTAACTACAAATTCTAATATACGATTTTATAGCTGAATAAATTGTCTATAATATGGTATCATTTTGAAGTCTCCTTGAGGAGAACTTACTTTGCTATATCGGAATGTATACGATAAAACATAAAACATTTCGTCATCGCCTAACTTCACCTAACGATAGCCACTATTTAGATGGCTTTATCATTATTTTCGCATATGTCATTAGAAAGTTCAATTAATTTACTTCAAAATAATAAAAAAAAAAAGAAAATTACTCTAAATATAGGTAACGTATGATCGATAGAACGAAACTTTTGCAATCTCCGATTTTCGTTACTTGCGCTAAGGAAATTTAGGTTTACAATTGTTGTGGGTATACTATTTTTTTTTCATGTTTTTCTTCTTTTAACTACAAACTATTATACACCATCTTATATCTGAATAAATTTTCTATAAGATGGTATAGGTTTAAGATTTCTGTGAGAAGACCCATCTGTGCTTTATCGTAATGTATACGAAAGAATATAAAAAATTTCGTCATCGCCCAACTTCATCTAACAATAGCGGCTATTTATATTATTTTCTTTATACTTTTGATAACTATATTGAAAACTTCAACCTTTTTCCAAAAAAATTAGACCAATCTGACTTCTCTAAGATGAAAATTGAGGCTGTGGGTGCGATTTGAAAAAAATAAGTCGAAAAGCCCTTCAAAACTGAAAATGCCTGGGGCTTAAAGCACGGAAGTTTCCAAGTAAGCCGGGGGTAAAAGGGTTAATGTATACTTAAAGTGTTGTGGTAATTTTGATGTGTGTGGCAATACGTATGACATACTGTTGAGTGAACCTGAAAACAATCAGAGGTTAAATAGGTCAGGTGAGATCCGTCAGGCGGATGCTGTATTATTCATGTATTTATATGATCCCTGGTTGCTGGGGCCGGTGCGGCTCCCGAATGGCAAGTGGCTGTGGGATTTGGGCTCAGCCTTCTTCTTTTGACGTGTTTTAAATAAACTTGATGATAACAAGGTGTTCTTATGTTGATACTTAATGTATACTTAAAGTGTTGTGGTAATTTTGATGTGTGTGGCAATACGTATGACATACTGTTGAGTGAACCTGAAAACAATCAGAGGTTAAATAGGTCAGGTGAGATCCGTCAGGCGGATGCTGTATTATTCATGTATTTATATGATCCCTGGTTGCTGGGGCCGGTGCGGCTCCCGAATGGCAAGTGGCTGTGGGATTTGGGCTCAGCCTTCTTCTTTTGACGTGTTTTAAATAAACTTGATGATAACAAGGTGTTCTTATGTTGATACTTAATGTATACTTAAAGTGTTGTGGTAATTTTGATGTGTGTGGCAATACGTATGACATACTGTTGAGTGAACCTGAAAACAATCAGAGGTTAAATAGGTCAGGTGAGATCCGTCAGGCGGATGCTGTATTATTCATGTATTTATATGATCCCTGGTTGCTGGGGCCGGTGCGGCTCCCGAATGGCAAGTGGCTGTGGGATTTGGGCTCAGCCTTGAGGATAGGTAGTGTTACAGAATGTGTAGATGCGAATACCTTACACTTAATGTTATAAGAGAAGCGAGGGAAGATGAAAGATTTTCTCAGGAAAACAGCTAGTGGCCACAGGTTGATAGTTGCAAGTGCAAGTGTAGTAGTGATTTAAATAAATGGCAAAACTCTGGTGGTGAGTTGTGTTGCAAAATTGTGCTCTAAACCCGGACAAGTAAAATCGAGTGATGAAGGAATATCTGTTCATACCCCTGTCCGGCCCAAAAAGCCCGTATTACCCACAACCAAAGGGAGGTTATTTATGAGGTTGATATGATTTTTTTTTCACTTTGGGTATTCTGTATTTTAGTTGCAGAGGTCATAAGAAGAAATAAGTGGAATTATTTATGTTGTATTGTGTACATTTTTACATGCAATATTGCATTTTTTATTTTTTTTTTTTTTGTGGAAGATGTGTTATTTTATTTTGGGTGATTTCTATTTATATATTTTATGTTGTATTTCTGTTTAGTACATGCCATGTCTATTCCGGGTCGGAGTGTCCTCCATATATCATAGACTAGTGAGGGTGAGTGCGCACCTCCTTCCGGAGTGAGGAGCTGGAGGGGGGGGGGGGGGGGGGAGTAATGTCCTAATTATTGTATGAAGATATGTGTTGTACGTCAAGGTAAATGAACTCTATAATCATGGGACTTCCACAAAACCTAACTATTCAGCATTTTATTGTAGCAAGATTGCATTTTGATAGCGAGGGGTAGTTATTTGCCTTTGTGCGCTCGAGTAGACAGGGCTCTCACCTGAGAGAGTGTCGATTGTACAGTGTACTTACGAACCTTTTGTAATAAAGTGAAAAAAACCCATGTTCTGATGTCTCATTATCCGTGGACATGGGACATATATATATATATATATATATATATATATATTCATATATATATATATATATATATATATATATATATATATATATATATATATATATATATATATATAAAATCTCATTTGGTTTTGTAGAATAACTTAAAACTAGGGTAGGCATGTACATTATATTGGTTTTACACCCTTGCCTAGGTCAAGGAACTCATCTAGAGTCAGGTCATTTGTCTCATCTTGCATAGAACAGAAATTACAAATTTCACAATCATTGCACTTGCAAAGAGGTGTTCACACAATATTAGTTTTTTTTTACTGTATCAGCTGTTTTTCGCACATTTTTTTTTTTTTTTTTTTTTTTTACAGCCGCATTTTACTTACTCCACTATGGGTATACTTTGTTTCATTTAATTCTGATCGTTTCTTGCACACAACCATTTCCTTGATATGGACTAATGACGGCTTCTCTACCATCGGAGAATTTGTATCTTAGCACACTATGGTATACATGTATCCATGATGTTAGTCATGCTAAACTTGTAAATAGATAGAATAAGGTTTGTTATTTATGAGTGAAAACGCTATGTAAGAAACTTGTACATATCATATCAAGACTCAAAAGGAAATTCGATAAATTGGGTAATTATTGAAGTTATCCCCGAAATCCAATAGAATAACCACAAATGTGTAAAAGCAGTTTTAGGACGTGATAGTTTTACGATGTATAATGGCGGCCATGTTGAAATCCAATATGACCGACTTTGAGATGACGAAAAAAAATGGAACCCCGTTTTATTGCAATTGGCATAACCAACTCTATCAGAAAATGTTATAAAATCAATTTAGGCAAACAAATCTCGAAAAATTACAATAGGATCCCTACTAAGATCAAGTAAAATACAGAGAGAGAGAGAGAGAGAGAGAGAGAGAGAGAGAGAGAGAGAGAGAGAGAGAGAGAGAGATGGCAATTACTCATGTATATTAGAGGCGAGACTTTAATATTTACAGCGTTATAATTTCTTTGCTTCAGTATTCTGATGATATAGAATAAATTATTGTCTATCATACTTTATTCATTTACCTATTCAATATTTGAGAGAGAGAGAGAGAGAGAGAGAAAGAGAGAGAGAGAGAGAGAGAGAGAGAGAGAGAGAGAGAGAGAGAGAGAGAGAGAGAGAGAGAGAGACCCCTCTTTGAGGAGAGCTCGTGCGTGGACTGCATACACACTCAGCGTGGATTCGTCTTTCACTGATTTAACTCTAATTGTTGATATGGTCCGAGATAATTCTCTGCCCAGGTATAAAGGTTGCCAGATAGTTCTTTTTCATTATTATTCTTAAGAGATACCAAAACATTTTGGAACAGGCAGCGATATTTTTGCAGGCGAGTACAGTCGCTTTCATAAGTGACGACACTGTGTACTTCTATTTCCGGTCAAATTTTAAACCTAGAAAGTAATATGTGGCAACTATAGGAGCTGATGTATAGGGTTGTTGTAAAGTGGCATGTTATCTTTTAAATTATCGTAGTGGCTTACTTTTATTTTCAGGTTCCGATATGATTTTATAGGAAAAGATTAAAAGAGTAAAACTAAAATGATAAAAATACTTTATTAATTATGCATGATTTAAATTTTCAAGCACTCTTTAAAGCCCCTATTACACGTATCCGGTTTCCTATGGCCAACCTGGCCTACGGCCCCGTAGGAAAATTCTGGCTTATGGCTAGAGCTATTACACGTATTTGAACAGCCGGAGGCAAGTGGGTCAGGGTGGCACTGTTTGTTGTGGAGGAGTTACATGTCTTATCTCGACGTCATTCTCGTTCCTATTGCTCTAGCGTTCTACTTAAAGGAGAAAACAAGAAAAAGGAAGATTTGGTTCAAACAATGGCTGCATAAACGACAAAAATACTCTCATGTTAACTTGATGAAGGAACTACCACTAGAAAAAGATGACTGGTTCAACTACATGCTAATGGATCACGACACAATATTTGGAACTCTTAAGTCAGGTATCACCTTTAATAGAAAAAAAGGACACTTGCACGAGAGAAGCAAATAGTCAACATGAGCGTCCTTCAGCCACTCAGACTGATGTCATACCATATGGTGAGCAATTACACACTACGTCCTCAGTCCTGACGTACGACGGCCGTCCGCCCAACTTTAGTACTGGCAAAAGTTCATCCGGTCAGCCGTGGTTGAGCTTTCATACGGCCGATTTGCTATCACACGCTCAGGTTTGAACATATGAAAGCATCGCGACCGACGGCGCCGTAGGAAACCGGATAAGTGTAATAGGGGCTTAAGAATTAAATCACAATACTAGGTCTATTGTCCTAAAATTTCTATTTTAGTAATGAGCTTACTTGACTTGCATTATGATAATCATTGATAAAAAT
>NC_090740.1:55886822-55901822 GCF_036898095.1 Palaemon carinicauda
CTGGTCCCATTGATTTCTTGCAGTAGGACACCACCAAATCCAGTATTGCAAGCATCGACCTGTATAAAAAAAGGTTTAGTAAGATTAGGAGCTTGCAACAAAGGAGATGAAGTCATGAATAACTTTAGCTGCCGGAAGGCCTTATCGTGATCCTGTGTCCAGTGAAACCTTACTTTGCTGGATGTCAAGACATGTAGAGGAGAAGTTATGATGGAAAAATTAGGACAAAACTTTGAATAATATGACACCATACCTAAGAAAGTTTTGAGTTCTTTTTTATCACTAGGAGTGGGGAATGGAGTTATAGCCTTTACATTAGTATCCTTGGGTAATATGGAGCCACTGCCAATGACATGTCCTAGGTATGTAACTTTTGCCTTACCAAATGAACTCTTGGCTAAATTAATAACTAGGTTAGCTTCGAGGAGTCTTTTGAAGAGTTCTTTTAAGATCTTGAGATGTTCGTCCCAGGAGATACTAGCAATTACGATGTCATCCAAATAGACATACACACCCTCCAAACCACGTGTAACTTCATGGACCATCCTTTGGAATGTAGCTGGAGCATTAGTCATCCCAAATGGCAAAACTCTGTATTCAAAGAGACCAAAAGGTGTTATAAAGGCTGATATCTCTCTTGTCCTATCTGTTAATTTAATTTGATAATAACCCTTCAAGAGATCAATCTGGGTAAGGTATTTAGAATTACTCACAGAGTCAATAATATCCGTAATTCTAGGTAATGGATAAGCATCCTTGACCGTTACAGAATTAACCCTTCTATAATCCGTACACATACGATAGGAATTGTTAGGCTTTTTTACTAAAATACAAGGCGATGCCCAGGGAGACTTACTTGGTGCAGCCAAATCTAGTTTTAATAAATACTCAACCTCAGCCTTCAAGGCTGGTAATAAACGATGGGACACCCGATAAAAAGGTTGACGAACGGGATTGGCGTTTGGTTCTAGCACAATATCATGTTGCACCAAGGTACAGCAACCAGGAGTGTCTGAACATATTGCAGGATAAGACTTCAGAACAGCCTCTAACTCTTCCCTTTCTACCTTAGGAAGATGACCAAGATACTGTGAAAGCAAAGAAAGAATCTGTGAATTACTAGCATCTTTCCATGACAAAATATGATTATGAGCCAAAGTTTCTTCTCCGTCTGGCTCAAGAGGAGCTAAAAGTTTATCATTATCAACTGCCTCGGGTACTATGTTTTTCGGGGTAGGAGAAGTCTCGATGGGAGTAGTTATCCTCTAGTTGCGAGTGGAGTGATCAGTCTCTCTACTTATCAGGTGAACTACCTGTGGAGAAATCTTTGCAGATTGGTATGGTTTTATAAGATTAATGTGCACTAACTGGCTAGGCTTCCTTTTATCTGGAGTTTCAATTGCACAAGTTGTTTTAGAGACCCTTTTAGTGATTTTATACGGACCCATAAATTTTTCTCTCAATGGAGCTCCTGGAACTGGTCGATATACAAGTACATCATCTCCTACTTTGAAAGTTCTAATTTTGGCCTTTTTATCGTAATGGTTTTTCATTCGAATCTGACTGTTAGTTAAATTCTGATTGGCAAATTCATAAACATGGTCAAATTTAACCTTAAGACTTTGAAGGTATTGCGGAATACTTACTTGCTGGTCTTTGTAAGTACCTCTTAGGATGTTTTCTTTTACCATACTAAGGTTTGTCCTAGGTCTGCGGCCGAACATCATCTCGAAGGGAGAAATTCCAGTCGATTCATTAGGCGTACTCCTAAGTACATACATAAGCAGATCCAGGTCTTCATCCCAGTCTCGTCCAGTTTCACAAATGTACTTGCGCAGGAGGTTTTTAATGGTCTGGTGTACTCGTTCGAGGGCTCCATTAGTCTGAGGGTGATAAGCTGAAGCAAAAATATGAAGAGATGTTTAACTGCTTTAAAGTTTGCTTAAACAAATCACTAGTGAAGTTTGTCCCCTGATCACACTGAAGCTCTTTTGGAAAACCAAAAATGGTGAATATTTTAAGAAGATTAACAATAATTGTTCTAGCAGATATGTTTTTTATAGGTACGGCTAAAGGAAATCTAGTAGTTGGACACAACAAGGTTAAAATGTACTCATTTTGTTTCTTAGTTTTGGGAAGTGGACCAACACAATCTACAATTACCTTTTCAAAAGGAGAATTAGGTACTGTAATAGGAACTAATGGTGCTGGAGGTATTTTCTGATTTGGTTTACCAGTTACCTGGCAGGGATGGCAAGATTCTATGTGGTGCTTTACATCAGCTTTCATACCAGGCCAGTAGTAATCGTCCAGCAAACGCTTATAGGTTTTGGAAATGCCTAGATGAGACTCTGCTGAATGAGCAAGATCCAATAAGGCTGCACGAAGATTAGAAGGAACTACAAGCTGGTAACTATCATGCCAGGAATTTTGTCCTGCAATCTTCAAAGGTCTATAACGTCTCATAAGGATGTTATTATAAAGATAAAAATATGGTAACTTACTTTCATCAACGTCATCTTTTACTTTATCAAAGTATTCTTTCAAACTATCATCAGACCTTTGATACTCTACAAATTCATCTGAGGGAATATCAACAAGATCAGCAAGGACTTTTTCACCTAAGGTACTTTGATCCACCTTACCTGTGTGTTCAGTGTCGCTAGAAGTTGAGGTTGTAGACCTGGTGACTACTTGGCAGGGAAGCTCTACCACCGGAGAAAACTCTTTGCAAGCTTTTTCGATCACTACTTCAGGCTGCGTAATGATAAGACTAGGAGTACCGTTAGTTTGAGCCAAGTCATTACCAAGTATCATGTCTATGTTCTTGCAAGGCAGGTCAGAATCCAACAAGGCGACATTAGTTGAACCTTTAAAATAAGGACAATCAAGAGAAATCTGTACAATAGGTAAAACCTTTTGACAAGTCAAATCTGACACAGTTACATACTGATCTGTTGGTTTAGCTAAATCTTTTAACTTTGAGCTAATGATAGTTTGAGAGGACCCTGTATCTCTCAAAATTTGCACGGGAATATCATTTACTTTACCAGGATATGTAAATGCTGTAAAGTCTGATAGAGGTTGAGCACAGTGAAGAGTCGTTTTATTTGCAGTATTCCCTGATTTGTGTCCTTGTGAAAAAGCATTAGGAGAAGCCTTACCATGAGATGCTTTGCATTTGGGACTAGGACAGTCTTTAATATGATGACCTTCTTTCTTACAAAAAGTACAAACCTGGGGGGAAGATGAAGGTGAGGACGAATGTGGTTTAAGTTTATGAATGAGATGGTAATCATCAGCTAATAGGGCAGCCCTTTTGCCATCTTTTTCTTGTTTTTCTCTAATAAACATTGCCACATTAGCTGGAATACGCCTCAGGAATTCTTCTAAAACTATTAAATTCTTTAATTGTTCTAAAGTAGTTATTTGTTCCTTGTCTATCCATTTATTAAACTGCTTCAACTTCAATGTGAAAAACTCTAGATAGGTTTGAGCTTGGTTCTTCAAAGTTTGTCTGAAGATTTGTCTATACCCTTCTGCTGTAACACTATAAGCATCTAATATGGCAGTTTTAAAGACTTCATAATCCCTTTCTTGGACAAGTTGTGCTGCCACATATGCAGCTCTTCCTTTGAAGGAGTTTCTGATTAAGAGAACATATTGGTCTCTTGGCCAGTTGAGAGACGTTGCAGTGTTTTCAAAAGTAATGAAAAAAACATCAGGATCTTTTTCATCGAAGACAGGCAGGAGTTTGCGTGCTTTACTAAGGTCAAAAGCATCGGGTAGCTGTTTTTCTGCCAACCTTTCTTCTATTCTTATGGCTGATAGTTCCTTTTCCAACAGAACTTTTTCTTTACGTTCTATTTCAAGTCTTCTTTGCTCAGTTTCTAGCCTTTTTTGTTCAGCCTCTACTGTTACCTGCTGCAGTTCAAGTTGGAGTTTCAATTTCACTATCTCTGGGTCTTCAGTTATAGTAACAGTACGAGCAGCACCTCGTTCAAGTGTTAAAGGCCTTAAGGGAATAGCCTCTTCATCAGTTATGTTACCACTATTTATCAGGAAATCTAATATCTTTCCCAATAATTCAGCTTTCACCACAGCATGACCTACAGATATTCTTGCCCTTACAGCTATTTGGCGAAGCTGGTCCTTTTTAGCTTCGTGTAGTGTATTTAGGTGCTCCCTGGGTGCACCTAAAAATTTCTCAAGATCAAAAGGCATCTCTCAATACTGATAAAATGGAAAATATCACTGGAAATTATATTACTACTATACACAAGCTTTAAGACTTAAAAACGTCAGGGCATTCATGGATTTATGGTGCGAAGGCACCCACAAACCAGAGGAATTTCCTTAATCCTTAAGTCTTACAATGTACAGAAATTCACTTAAATAAACAAGGCTTTAATAATCCATGCCAATCAGAAAACTTGGTTCACCAATAATGCACAACCACTAATAATCTTGAATAGAATATTCTTAATGGAGTAAATAATTGGAAGTACCAACAGTTACCTGAACAAGGAATAAACCTTTAAATATCCATCGAGGTGGAACGAAGTTCTTGACCACGTGGTCGTAACAATATCCAGCCGAAATCCTTGAAAGAGCGAAGGTCGTACCCTGAGTAAGAGGAGCAGAAGTTCTTAAGGAAGGAATCTTTCAATTCCTTATGATGAGGTTTTGAATGCCTCGAAGCACCTCGAGAAGTTGGGGCGACTATGAAGATATCGCTAAGCGATGGTAGTCAACAGAGTCGAGGGTTAAAAGAATGACGAATTCTAGGATGCCATTACCCTGCCTGCACGTCCTCCAAAATCTCGATGTATGCTTAAGATGACGTGTAGCAACACGACATTCTCTAGGTGAAAGTGTGAGCGCGCTGGAGAACACTATCCGGTGGTGGTCAGTTATAAACTAGCAAAATATCACTAATACACTACACTCATGTTGTCCATCATTTTAGAGAAACAACAAAATGAATTTCACAATCCGTCAAGATCGAGCATAAGCGTAACACATACGTAAGTACATCCCGGACACAGGCCCCCAATTTGTCACAACTTCAGCTTTCCACTTGACTATTTCATAAATTCTCAGTAATGAGGGCAACACTTCATGTAGGTACAGTAGATATATTAGGAGAATGATCAAATTAAAGTTGAAATTAAACAAAGACTTTACTTATTTTAAATCACGTATAAATATATAACAAAATAATAACAAATAATCACTTAATAAACACTAGAAACAAGTGAAGAATTAGCCACCGGATAACGAACTCAAAAGTATTAACTTGAAAGAGCTTGGAAGTAAACATTTCCAAGGATTACATACGTAAAAATAACAAAAGGTAATTTCATTCATGCTGTCCGCTACGATCAGCAATCAATAGATGGCGCTAAAGTTATACACAATAATAGGTGTAATTAGAAATGCTAAATAATGATAGGAGGGTTATTATAATATATATATATATATATATATATATATATATATATATATATATATATATATATATATATATACATATATAAATATATTTATGTACACACACATATATATGTATATATATATATATATATATATATATATATATATATATATATATATATATATATATATATATATATATATATTTATATTTATTTATGTAGATGTGTATGAACACACACACACACACACATATATATATATATACACACGTGCACACATATATATATATATATATATATATATATATATATATGTATATATATATATATATATATATATATATATATATATATATATATATATATATTTATATTTATTTATGTATATCTGTATGAACACACACACACACACACACACACACACACATATATATATATATATATATATATATATATATACACCTACACACACACACACATATATATATATATATATATATATATATATACATATATATATATTTGCATATATATATATGTTGTGGAGGATTAATTTTATTTTAATTAATTTTTTTTGTTTTGCCAAATCGAGAGAGAGAGAGAGAGAGAGAGAGAGAGAGAGAGAGAGAGAGAGAGAGAGAGAGAGAGAGAGAGAGTTGTTTTAGTATTGTTAAATCGAGACATTTTATTTGCTTAAGCTTTGTCATTAATGAGAGAGAGAGAGAGAGAGAGAGAGAGAGAGAGAGAGAGAGAGAGAGTGTGAGTGTGTTTATTTACTTAAGTTTTGTCAAACCGCAAGAGAAAGTGTTTATTTGCTTAGTTTTGTGTGTGTGAGAGAGAGAGAGAGAGAGAGAGAGAGAGAGAGAGAGAGAGAGAGAGAGAAAGAAAGAAAGAAAGAAAGTGTTTATTTGCTTTAGTTTTGTCAGAGAGAGAGAGAGAGAGAGAATTTCATTTGCTTTAGTTTTGTTAGATCGCGCGCGCGCGAGAGAGTATGTGTGTATGTGCGTTTGTGTGTGCGTGTTTTGTGTGTCCGCAGTGCGCGCCGAAGAACAAGGATAATTAGCGAATGATTGTTTGAAGTTGGAAAGATTGTTGGTATATTTGAGGTTGTTTGTTTACATTTTTTAGCTAGGATAGGCAGTGATGAATGTCTTGGGCGAAAGAAAGCATTGGATCTCGGACTGTGGAAGGAGTCGGTTGTTATTTTTTTTGTTCTTCGAAAGCCGGCTGTTTAGTGTTTGTTTATATTCGGAGTAAGTACTGTTTTTATTCATTTTTGTTAGGCGCGTTCGTGAATGATAGAAAGTTTATTGTTTATCTTTGATTATAGTGCGATAGTTAAGTTAGTTAGGAGTGTTCATAAGTGTTTTTCTTTTTTTATTCTGGCAGGCCGTGATTCCTCCTTTGGAGAGTTATTTTTGAATGCCGATCTTTAGTTGACGACCTGGCCTGTATTAGATTGTTTTAAGACTGCTCTGGGATTACGCAACCGTTGATGACCTGGACTACGATTAGGATTACGATTTGATTGCACTGAACGATTTCCTTGATTTTGATGCCATAATGACCCAGCCCGTTTGAAGGATTTTCCGTTTGGATTACTGTTTATAAAGATTGTGTATGATGACGATGATGATGATGATGATGATACTGACACCTGTGACTCAAGGAGTTGAGGCCGTTATGGCAAATTAAGAACTCTTCGGTTACCATAAACTGTAGTGGTAGTTTGCCGTGAAAGGACAGTTCGGCTTGTGTGTGGCGACAGTGTTGGTGTCGTAATATATATAAACACATATTTTGAGCTGGTGTGCGGTTTAGTATTAAGTTTGTTAGGGTTTTTCTATTTGAATGGTGATACGGTTTTTTTTTGGTATATTTATGAATTTAATGATTTGTGTTACGTGTAATTATTTTGGTTGTTGGTGGTTTATATGTTAAGCTTATTTTGAATGCAGAATTTTTTTGCTTTTGGTTGCGGTGAATATAATTTTAAGGCTATGTTTTGTTTTCATTTTCCTTCTGTCCAAGAGTCCAGTTTGAAGTAGAGTCAGGGGAAAGTTTGTATTGTGGGATATTGAGAAAGTAGGAGTGATCAAGAGTGTGGGGGTTTGTGGTTTGTTTACATTCCGCCACATAAATTTGGCGCCCGAACAGGGACGACTGTTGAAGGTGGGATTGAAACTGGACTTTTGGACAAGGGTAAATAGGTTTGAAAAATACTTAAAATATTAAAGGTATTGAAATGGAGTTAATGGAAGAACAGTTGCATATTTTAAAGGAGGAATTGCGGTTGTCTAATGAGCGAGAGGAGAGGTTGTTGTTGGAGAATGCGAGGTTAAGTAGTGAGAATGAGGATATGCAAAGGAAACTTAGGGAACTTCAGGGAACTCTAGAGAGAGTGGAAGAGGGTGTTGAGATGAGGATGCGAGAAAATGAGAAACGAATGGAAGCTATGATAGGGCAAGTAATGGGGATGATGAAAACTGTCATAGGTGAAGGTGCAGTCGGAGGAGTGGCTTCTGCTCCTGGTAACGGGTTGATTGTGGAAGAGGATAGGGTAAGTGATAATGGAGAAGGTAGTGATAGTGATATTGAAAGTAAAGGGCCTAGACATAGTAAGATTGGAACGAAGGGTGATAGGAAGACTGAGAAGAAAGGTAAAGATAATGTGAAGAAAGAAAAGAAGAAAGGTCAGGGTGTGAGTGAGGATGATCATGAATGGGTGAAGGTGGTAAGTAAGAAAAAGGGTAAGAAGGGAATGGTTAAAGATAGGACTTTGAGTGTAGAATTAGATTCATTGTATTCAAATGAAGAAGGCAACAAGAAGGGAGTAGACAGTGAAGATAGTAGTGAGAATGAAGTAGAGGAAGTTTGTAAGACAGTGTTTATGAGAGAGGTACCTAGGTGTGAAAGGTTTAATGAACATAGCAGTAGGGATGTATATGACTTCTTTAGGGAATATGAAAAGTTTTGTCAGGCTAAGTATGGGGATAGTAAGAGAGTTTGGGCTAGGGAGTTGGGAGAATTTTTGTCAGGATATTTGTTGACGATGTATGGGGTGATAATGAGTGTAGGAGAGGTTGAGTATGAAAGTGTAAAGAAGAGGATAATTGAACAGGTAAAACGTATGAAAGGTAGTGTTAGGTATAAGCGAAAAAATTATTTTGATGAAGCACGAATGAAGGTGGGTGAACCAATCTCGATGTATGTATGTCGGTTAGAAACATTGGCTAGAAAGAAGTATGGGGACGAATGAATAAATGAAAATAAGGAACTAATGAAGAAGTTTTTGGGTACAGTACCAGAGAGTGTGTGTGAGTTTATTAATTTGAAACGGAAGGAGAAAATGAGGTGGACTAGAGAGAGATTAACTTGTGATGATATTTTAGAGATAGTTGAGGATTACGAGTTGGATAGGTGTATGAAAGAATGTAAATCTGTGAGTGTAAGAACTGGAATGGAGGAATGTGTGCCAGAATTTGGTAGTTTTAGAGATGCTGTTATGAGAGGGCCAATGAGGGCAGCTGATAGTGTAGTAGATAGAAGTGTTAGGGTGAGTAATGTAGGAATACCCATGTCGAGAAATGACGGGTTTAGACAGGGAAATCAAGTTTGGAGAGATAGAAGTGCTAGTACGCAGCAAGTTAGGTTAGGTAGTGGTATCCGTGAAGAGAGGTGTTATAGGTGTGGGAAAGTAGGACATAAAAAGAACGAGTGTAGATGGGCATTAGGAGCATGTTTCGGGTGTGGAGAGACAGGGCATCGTATTAGCGACTGTAAGAAAGAGAAAGTGGTTAAGTGTTATCGGTGTGGTATGACTGGACACATAGCGAGTGGATGCCGTAATAATCGTATGAATGTAATTTGTGGTAATTGTGGTAAGGATGGTCATTATGCTAGAATGTGCAGATGGGCATGTAGCTAGGGTTTGTAGAAAGAAGGGATCAAGTCAGCCAGGATGTTCAGGAAACTAATTAATCAGAGGGTTCAGCTGGGTGAGTCCTCGTGTGTGTGGGGAGTGAATGTGATGCATGTTCGTGAGGGTTTATTGCATGAAGATGTGATGGGAGAAAGAGCACATGATTGTATGAGTGTGAAAATGATTTTTAATGGTGTAGAGTTGGTTGGTTTGATTGATACTGGTTGTGGTGTCAATTTAATGTTTAGGAATGCATATGATAAGGTAAAAGAGGTTAGTGAATTTAAGGGATGTACGGGTGAAGTAAAAGGTATTGGTAATTTGCGTATGCCTGTGCAAGGAAAGTTGCGGGAAAATGTTATGATTGGGGGGCTGATGATGGAGGATAATGATTTTTACGTGGTTGAGGGAGCGAATGAGAAATATGACGTACTGTTTGGGTATAAATTTCTGAAAAAATGTGGTATGATTGTACATCCAAGTGTGAATATGATTGAAATAAAGGTTAAAGGTAATATTTGTGGGGAATTTTATTTAAAGGAAGACGGCAGAGTGAGTACGAAGGTGTGGAAGGGAGTGCCATTGGTAGCAAGGGAAAGTGTAAAGTTATCGGGTAAGAAAGGTGAGGTTATTAGTGTGAAAGTTGCATGGCCGAGCAGTCTGGGAATTTCAAATAGTGACAAGGATGAATATGTAGTGGAAGGTATGGAAGCAGGTAATTTGGTGAAAACGAGTGCGTATATATATGATGGTGTTATGAATATGCAGGAACCCAAGGTGTATGTAAGGTTGTTGCCGTGTTTTAGGAGGAAGAGAGTACGTGGTATACGTGAGGGCGATTGCATGGGATGTATGTATACACTGATCAATGTAGAGGATGGAAGATATGTTAAGGCGAGACAGGTAATGGCTGGTAAGGTAAAGAACGATGACGATTGGGATTACGATACGTTGAAAGGAAGAATTAAGTTAGATGAGAGTATAAGTGAGGTCGAAAGGGAACGATTGCTTAAGATGTTATGGGATAAGCGGAGAGTTATGAGTCTCGGTGACGATGATTGTGGGGGGTCAGACCTGCCAGAATTTAAAATAGTTCTCAGTGATGATACCCCCATATATCAGCGTCCCAGGCATTTTTCTCCGCCTATTGCCAAGGAGATAGAGGAGCAGTGTCAGGAACTAGAGCGTATGGGTGTAATAGAAAGGAGTGAGAGTGCCTGGAATAGCCCTATTGTCCCTGTACGAAAGCCTGATGGAAGTTTACGTATGTGTATTGATTATAGGAAGGTGAATGAGGTGACTGTTAAAGAACGTTTTCCGATGAATGTGGTGTCTGATTGTGTTTATAAGATGCATGGAATGAAAGTTTTTACTAAATTAGATTTGGTGCGGGGCTATTATCAGATGCCTCTAGCAGAGGGGAGCAGGCCCATTACCGTATTTTCAAGTACGAATTGTCACTTTCAATTTAAAAGGTTGAGTTTTGGTCTTGCTAATGCGCCTGCTGCCTTCCAAAGAGCGATGAATGTTGTATTGGCTGGTTTCGATCGACAGAAGGTGACTGTTTTTATAGATGATATTCTGATTGCGAGCGAGACTGTTGAGGAACATATGCGGTTGCTTGAGGCAGTGTTGATGCGGTTAATTGAAGTTGGTGTGAAAATTAAGCTTGAGAAGTGTACATGGTTGTCCAGGGAGGTGGAATTTCTTGGGCATGTAGTGGGTGAATCTGGTATAAGGAAGAGTGACAAGTTTGTGAATAAGGTGCGAGAAT
Source organism: Palaemon carinicauda (assembly GCF_036898095.1). NCBI lineage: Eukaryota > Metazoa > Arthropoda > Malacostraca > Decapoda > Palaemonidae > Palaemon > Palaemon carinicauda. The sequence goes on from NC_090740.1 coordinate 55,897,957, forward strand.
TTCCACGTCCCCGGACTGTGCGTGAGTTGCGAGGTTTTCTTGGTTTGGTTGAGTTTGGGTGCAAGTTTGTTAGAGATTGTTCAGGTATAGGGAAGCCTTTGAATGAATGGACGGGTAAAAGGAATAGTACAAAATTAAAATGGGATGATCGGATGATAGAAGCGTTTGAAAGGTTGAAGGAAGAGGCCGCGAAAGACGTCACTTTGGCATTTCCAGATTACAGTGAAAATGCGAATATGCTAGAGTTGTATACGGATGCGAGTGGGGTTAGTATGGGTGGTTGTTTGGTTCAAATGCAGAGAGTAAATGGAGAAGAGCAATTGAGAGTAATAGCGTATGTTAGTAAAGCGTTTAATAAAGCTGAGCGGAAGTATTCGACGATTGACAGGGAATTGGCTGCAATACGATTTTGTGTGAAAGCATTGAAAGTATTTTTGTATGGTGTAAAATTCATTGTGCGTACTGACCATCAGCCCCTAGTGTATATGATAAGGAAAGAGTGTGTGAATGCAAGGGTTGCTAGGACCATAGAGGATTTGAATGAATTTGATTTTAGGTTAGAATATGTACCGGGAAATAAGAATGTGATAGCGGATGCGATGTCGAGGATGCATGGGAGGATGGAAGATAGAGAGAGTAATCAGAATTCTGAAAGGTTGCCTGAAGGTTTAGTTGTGGAGCAGAGTTGTGAAGGGGAAGATATGGTGTATAAGTGTATCCTAATGGGTTTAAGTAAGTTAATACAAGAGGGGTTAGATACGGAAATACCAGGTAGCGTAAGCGAGCTTAAAAGAAGGGTGATGAATGAAGTGTCAAAAGAAATGGTATATGAGGAGGAGAGTAGTGTACTAGAAGGGGAAGTATTATCAAAGATATTAATGGTGGTAAGTATGTTGTATGGTGTAACTGTGTATTTGTATTTTGGATGGAATCGACCGATGGAATATAGGGCATGTAAGGAGAATGATAGGGAATATATTTTGAGGATTCAATGTAAGGAGGAATGTTGCTAATTGTTGAGCGAGAAGGATAATGGTGCAAGTGACCTTAACCTAAGATATGACTGTATAGAGGACAGTGAATATGATGATAAACATATTGGTGAAGTGAGCGACAGAATTGAAAGGAGAGTAAATGTATGCATGCATGGTGTAAAAGGAAGGATGATGACATATGTGAATATAAATGAGAATGAATATTGTAGTTTAATTGATACAGGTGCTCAAGTGTCATTAGTAAATGAGTCGGTTATCAGGGAAATTGAGAGGTACAATTGGGAAGTGAAAAGACAGTGTACGAGTGTGAGAATTCATGGAATAGGTCAGGGAAGTTTACTTGTTTGGGAAGAAGTGAGGTTGAAGGTGAAACTAGGGAGTATGGAAGTTGAACATAATTTTATTGTAATGGGAGAGAATGAAATGCCAAGTTGTTTTTTGATGGGAATAGATTTTTTGAGGTTGCACCATGTGTCAGTTGATGTTGGTAAGGGTTTGCTTTCAAAGAATGGCTGTAAGGTAATAGTAATTGAGGATAATAGTGTATTCATGGCGAATTTTGTTGGCATGATTGATATTGCAAAGAGTGAAGATGATTTGTTAAGCAAAGAAGAGGTGGAAGAAATGCAAGGTGAATGTTTCGAAATAAATAGGTTACGTGAATGTATTTTAAATGGTATTAGGGTGGAAGAATGGCCGTGTGATTTGGAAGCGTATAAGAAAGTTGTTAAAAGATTTATTGTTTGTAAGAATATTGTGTATTTTTTGCATAGGGGAATGGATGAAGATATATATGTTCCTGTATTTCCAATGCATGCAGCTGTATGTGTATGGTAGTGCATGACAGGTATGGGCATATGGGGAAGAATAAATTGTGGGAATGCATGCGAGAGAGGTTGTTTACGCCTGGGTTGAGTCAAATTTGTAGGGATGTAGCGACTACTTGTGAGGATTGTCAGAAGGGAAAGTATCAGAGCATGCATGCAAGTCCGCCTATTTTGAGGTTACGTATGAAAGAGCCATTTGAGATGTTTGTGATTGATTGTGTTTCGTTGCCTGTGACTGCGAGGAGACATGTGGGAATGATTGTCATGGTCGATCATATGAGCAAGTTTGCGTATGCAGTGCCCATCAAGAATAAAAGAAGTGAGACTGTAGCGAGAATGGTAAGTCAAGTGATGTTGCCGATGAGTGTGTGCAAGCCTGCGAAAATGTTAAGTGACAATGGTCCGGAGTTTGTGGGATGGGAGTTTGAGCAGATGTTAAGAGAATGGGGCATTGAACATGTGTATTCGACTCCGTATATGCCAAGTGCGAATGGTTTGGCTGAAAGGACTGTAAGAACCTTAACAGAAATTTTGCGGATGATGAGTACATGTGATAATGATTGGGATTTATATGTTGGGCGTGCGTTGTGGGCGTATAATGCGACGGTGCACAAGAGTACTGGTATGTCTCCGTGTAAGTTTGTGTTGAATTTTGAAAAGATAGTAAGACCGAGATTGAGTGTGTCCGAGAATGATAGAGATGTTTGGAAGAAAGCAAATGAGAGATTTGAAAGCTACAAAGTGGGAGAGAAAGTGTTAAAAGAAGTAATTGAAAAGGGAAGAATGAATGTCAATAAGGTATGTGATAAGTTTGAAGGTCCATATGAGGTGTTAGATGTTGATTCTAGTGGGTTGAGTTATGTTTTAGGTAAAGTAAGTGTGGATGGTAGTGTGGAAAAGGTTAGGGCACACCACAATCAGTTGCGAAAATGGAAGGAGGTACCAAGATATATTCAGTAGAATGGTATGAATAAATGGCTGAAAACGAACAAGTATGAACCGAGTATGTGTGAGGCATTAGGTTTAGAAGATAAGCAATTGGTGTTAGTAGAGTATGGAAGGAAAAAGAAGTCTGAGAATTTTACTGGGGATAAAATGCGGGAAAATTTTGTAGTTGTAGGCGGGAATCAGAATAAGCAGGACAAGGGTGTAAATGTACAGGTGAGTATGGAAGATAAATGTATTAATACAGATGAAACTTGGATGAGTATGAATGATACTTATAGTGTGTGTGGTTTTTCGTTAGACGAGGCAAGAGAACGTATGACGGACACGAGAATGAAAGATAGGAGAATGATAAGCAGTATGAATGATTCTTTTGTTAAAGTAGAAAATGGTTTAAATGTAATGGATGAATTGTTGACAGAAATTAGTGGGATTTTCGGACCAGATGAAACTGAGGTAGATGAAATAGTGAATGATATCTTAGACGAGCAGAACATAGACGGAAGTAGTAATAGTACGTTGAATGAAAACGACATGGAAGAAGTGAATGAGAGAGTGCAGGTATATGAAGGCCCAGTTACTCGAAGCCGAGGCCCTGTTCCTGATTGCGACTGGGTAATGAGAAAATAGGTAAGTGTTGTGTGAGGATTTGGCAAAGTAAGGGGGGAGGAATGTGGAGGATTAATTTTATTTTAATTTATTTTTTTTTGTTTTTCCAAATCGAGAGAGAGAGAGAGAGAGAGAGAGAGAGAGAGAGAGAGAGAGAGAGAGAGAGAGAGAGAGAGAGAGAGAGAGTTGTTTTAGTATTGTTAAATCGAGACATTTTATTTGCTTTAGCTTTGTCATTAATGAGAGAGAGAGAGAGAGAGAGAGAGAGAGAGAGAGAGAGAGAGAGAGAGAGAGAGAGTGTGAGTGTGTTTATTTACTTAAGTTTTGTCAAACCTCAAGAGAAAGTGTTTATTTGCTTAGTTTTGTGTGTGTGTGTGAGAGAGAGAGAGAGAGAGAGAGAGAGAGAGAGAGAGAGAGAGAGAGAGAAAGAAAGAAAGAAAGTGTTTATTTGCTTTAGTTTTGTCAGAGAGAGAGAGAGAGAGAATTTCAT
>NC_090740.1:55906822-55979322 GCF_036898095.1 Palaemon carinicauda
CAAGAAAAATTATCATAAATCAATATCTGTTTCTGGTGTGTGGGTCGCTGCTCTGAGTGGGTGGTCGTCGTTACCTACGGGTAGTTAGTTTAAATCAGCAATGAGATCTTTTAAAAAGTTTTATGTTCATTGTTTGGTTTGATTTTAAAGCTAGTTAGGTAGCTCTTAGAAATATATCTTACAAATTAGCTATTCATGATCATTTTTATTGAATTACATTTTATCAATTACAGCTGAAGACGATATAAGTTCTAACGAAAGATCCCACATGATAAAGATGATAACAGCACTGATTTTTTATTCTTGTTTAAATTACGATTCCCAAGAGGAACCCAACTATCAAATATATACTGAACGGTATATATACAAATAATTCAGTATACACACACACACACACACATATATATATATATATATATATATATTAAGAGAGAGAGAGAGAGAGAGAGAGAGAGAGAGAGAGAGAGAGAGAGAGAGAGAGAGAGAGAGAGAGAGAGAGAGAGAGAGAGAGAGAGAGAGAGTTCTCAGTACATAAGGCACTTGGTTTGAAGATTATTGCAAGGAAACAGAAGTAACATTGTAAATACCGAAAACGAATCAGAATATACCGACCTTCACTGTTCATGATGCATAGTTGCAAGTGGCGCCATTCTTCGAATACCTTGGTAGCACTTTTTCAATCATGAACTGAGAGCGGCGAAGAACTACTGGATAAAAAGAAATAAAAAGATAAAAAGGCTACCTATGTCTTTGTTAGATTGCAAACTAGGTTTCTCAGATAAAAAACCTGAGTCTTAGAACTAAAATCTGAGTACATAAAGCAATATCTATCTCAACTTTTTTCTATGGTGTAAATACCTGTACTCTATATCGATACCATTATAAGCTACTAGAATATTTTCAGATCTGTTTAAAAATCTATGGACCTCATGCTGAGACATTGGATTTTACACACACAGATTTTGAAACAAGAAAGTTGCACAAATATGTTGGCTTTGTTATGTGATCTGTTTGCTTTAAAAGCTGATCTCAAAACGAATTCTATACACACAACTTAAAAATGGCCACCGAAAATGTGTCAGAGATAAAAACTCCACGCCAAGTCAGCTTTGAATTATACAAAATTCATCAGTTGACCTGAAAACCCTTGCTATCGACCACATTGTCTGTTGAAATAGTAGCAACAACGGGATCACTCTCCTGGAGTATGGTGATGTGGTACATTTCACCTTAGAAAGGCAGCAAAAATCACACCAAAGAAGAGGTCCCCATAGCCATGAAATCTTCTTTGAAGTGACCAACATATAGCAAGGTATACAGTTATAAGATTGGCCCTGTGATTCATCATGAGTTATTGTGGCTGTTTGGTTATAGCAGCTACGGATCTTTCAAAGTAAGAAACAACGAGAGACAGCGAGTGTCAAGTGGATTTCAGCCTTTCAATTGTATTGGCTGATGCTATTAATTTGGAAGTCTAAAGGGTATAATCCCAAAGAAGCCCTCAGCAGAAGAACAAAGGCTCCTTTTCCTAGTATGCCTTAGTTTTGTGACCCTTCTGCAGAGCCATGCAGCTGGGTCATATGCCGGGTCGTCTCCCATTGGGCAGTTCAGTCAAATCTGTAAGTTTAAGCCCAAACCAAATTCTTCTCACAGTCATAATTTCACAGGGTGAGCGTATGGTTCCTCATCTTCATCAACAAATCATCATTAATTAAAGTTTTTCTGGCGATGGGTCAGGGCTGAAGGAGCAGGTCCACTTTACTAGCAGAAGCTTTAAGCCTGAGTCCTGCATGATGGGCAGTGCATGTTGGAATCAGTCACTGGCGAGTGGACAAATTTTGGAGTGGCCCCCCTGTTCAGCAGCCACATGTGTGATTGAGCTGCCCATTGAAGAAGCTCCACAACCTATCCTTTTAAAGGGAAGCACTAGAAAAGGCATTTTTACCATGTCAATGCACACAGACAGTGGGAGTAAGGGCACAGCATCTGAGAACTATTTACAGTGCATTTACCATCTATTGAGAAAATATAAATGATGTCGTTGATAATGATAAACTGCTATTATATATTTCGTAAGACACTTGATATTCCCTCTTCCGGTGTGCTCCCGTATCTACTTTATTACGAAATGTGCGACCCACTCACCTTTACACGAGGCATCTACCGCATGACATTTAGTGTCATTATTGAACGTGGTGACTTCATTTTCTTTCTATATGCATAAAGGAGAGAGAGAGAGAGAGAGAGAGAGAGAGAGAGAGAGAGAGAGAGAGAGAGAGAGAGAGAGAGAGAGAGAGAGAGAGATTTGAAGGCATTACTTTAAAATCAAGGCTCATTCATATTATTTAATGTGAAACATTGAAAGGGGGCCATATATATATATATATATATATATATATATATATATATATATATATATATATATATATATATATATATATATATATATATATATGTGTGTGTGTGTGTGTGTGTGTGTATATAAATATATATATATATATATATATATATATATATATATATATATATATATATATATATATATATATATATATATAAATATATAAATTTCAATTGTATCATATCCAAGCAGTTATACGGAAAAGAAAACCACGTCTGCCATTAGATTTTAGGATATAGATTTTCTCATCCCAATAATGTTATTTCAACGAATACCTTTAGGAAGTCAGCGGTACTCATCTCAGTTTCTGGGTCACGGATTTTTACAAATAGGCCTATCACCCTAAAACTGCCTTTGAAGAACTTGCCGAATAATTTGTTAATGTTATCTTATCTATTGTTTGTGGCTAATATGTCTCAACTACCAGTATCAAGATGGTTCGGAAGCCTCAGAGATACCCGGTTGTATATCATAGTTTGATTCTTACGTTACCCGGTTATTGAGAAGGAAGATTTGAACTTAATAAGTCACTGAGGATTTGCAGCGAATAGTTTAATGGTATTTGAAAATGGTGTAAATCCGGCAAAAATCAATTTCTATACGAAATTTTCCTTCATTAAAATTAAAAATCTAAGCAGTGACACTAATTTTTCAGTTGCAGATAAGTTATTCATTTTATTAAATTGATCAATTCCCGCATGCATCACTGATTGTTGCGATCAAGTTAAAATTTGTCATGTGTCCTTGTTTACTTTGCCCTATTTTTTTTTCGGAAAATTACCCCACGCCTGGATGTTTATATTTTGTTAAAAGGCGTTTTCATTTTGATGTTAGCGGGTTTTTAAAAGGTTGAAACAATAAATTTCTATGCAATTTACACAAGGAGTAAGGTTGTGAACTATGCTGGTCTTGTGATAAGGGTCACTGATCATCTGCTATCTACAGAACAAAATCAGGCAGTGAGGAACATTAAAACAATAAGTGAGAAGCTGATAAAATTAAAACTTTGCTGTCATCTTTAATATATATATATATATATATATATATATATATATATATATATATATATATATATATATAAATTAATATATATATATATATATATATATATATATATATATACATATATATATATATATATATATATATATATATATATGTATACATATACATACATACATACATACATATATATATATATATATATATATATATATATATATATATATATATATATACACATATATACAGTAATACCTTGAGATACGAGCTTAAAGCATTCCGGGACCCAAGCTTGTATGTCAATTCGCTCGTATCACGGATCAACTTTTCCCATATAAAAAACTAAAAGAAAAAAAAAATTGATCCTTTCCTACACTCTGAAAAAACACCTAAAAACAGTATACTACAGTGGAAAACACGTTTTTAATTGTTCTAATTCACAACCTACACACACAAAATAACAAATACCTATGTACTGGTGATGATCTGCAATAAAATGCGACATTATTATGGAGCTCCTACCTTCGAGGCAGATAGTAGCGGCTAAAGGCAGTGTGTGCGGAGGAGGGAGAGAGAAAGGGGACAAGAGAGACTAGAAGGCAACATGTTCGGTACGCTACACTTTTGTAACACTACGTAACATAACTTAATCTTTAGATTTAACTTAAATGAAATTAGCTTACTATACACACACTTGAAAAATAAATGTTAATCTTACGTTACACTAAACTTAATTCTAATTTTGTTTTAATTTTAATTTTTTAACTTTTCTTCTTCTGGCTTGGCTTTTTTTGCCACGTTTTTTGACTCGCTTTCACCTTCACTTTTTGCCGGCCTTTTTAAAAGGAACCTATCTAGGGATGTTTGCTTTTGTCTCCCCTTCAAAATGTTACGAAAATGACGTACACAAGTGTCGTCACAAGAGGCAAATGCACAACCACACGCCAACTTGTCTGGGTGCCTCTTTCCCATAAAATCAGAACACTCCAGCCACTTCGCTAACATGTCTCTGATTTCCTTCGTAGAAAGGCAGTCCTCCTCTTCAACCTCCTCCTCGCTACTGAGCTCCTGCAACACCTCTGAATGTTGCATCTCCTGGAGCTCGATCAATTCCTGTGTCGTGAGCTCTTGTTGATGCTCCTCGACAAGGTTGTTCACGTCTGCTTCATCTACCTCCAGCCCCATGGACTTTCCAAGAGACTCGATTTCATCCACCACAATAGGTTCGGGTTCATAATGGTCTGGCGTATTGAACTCTTCAGTGACCCTCTCAGCGATGGAAGCTGGCCACAATTTCTTCCATGCTGAATTGATAGTTCTTTGTGTGACACCCTGCCATGCATCATCAATAATTTTTAAGCAATGGACAATATTGAAATGATCCTTCCATAATTCACGAAGGGTGAGATTAGCGTTGTCTGACATCGGAGCATTTCTTGAACAAATGCTTCGTGTACAGTTTTTTAAAGTTAGAAATTACTTGTTGGTCCATGGGCTGGAGGAGTGGCATGGTGTTGGGTGGGAGATAAAGGACCTTAATGAACCTGTACTCATTAAGAATATCCTTTTCAAGACCAGGAGGTTGATCAGGGGCATTCTCGAGGACCAGGAGACATTTCATTGGCAGGATTTTCTCGGCCAAATATTTTTTGACTGCCGGACCATAGCACAGATTAACCCATTCTATGAAATGCCGCGTAACCCAAGCCTTAGCATTAGTGCGCCACATCACTTGCAGCTTTTCTTTCGAGATCCCTTGGCTCTTGAAAGTACGTGGGTTTTCTGAGTGGTACACCAGCAGTGGCTTGAACTTACAGTCACCGCTAGCATTGCACACAAGGCTAGAGTTAACCGGTCCTTCATGGGTTTATGGCCCGGTAGCCTCTTCTCCTCTGCCATGAAGAAAAAGTTTTGATGTAGTCCGCCGCGGCTCTCGAGTCGAAATTTGCTGCTTTCCCATGTCTCACAACCGAGTGTATCCCAGTCTGTTTTTTTAAATTATCCAAACAGCCACAACTAGCTTTGAAGGTTTCGCTAGCGTTGAAGTCTCCCCTCTCTCAGCTTCTTGCTTTCCTTTAAAGTCATCGTAGATTCCACTGGCCTTTTCACAGATGATCGCCATGGTCACGCTATCTCCCGCCAACTGTTTCTCCTTCATCCATATTAAAAGAAGCCTCTTCATCTCATCATGAATATCACTGCGCAGCTTGGAAAGAATGGTTAGTCCTTTGGAAGGCTCGGTGCTCTTTTTAGCATTTTTTTGCTTGAGGATGATACATATTGTTGATGTACTCCTCTCATATTGGCGAGCCAGCTCAGTCACGCGTACACCACTCTCATATTTTTCAATTATTTCATGCTTTATCTAGATGTCATCATACGCTTTTTCTTTTCACTACCCTTGTTTGCACTCGCTTGCTTGTATTTATTAACTCAAAAAACACGTAAAAAATGCAAACACCATGGCCGATGCTCGGAGATAACTTTACGCGACGGAGATCCGACAGGAAAGAGCGAGCGATGCTGCCCTCGTGAGCAGCCTCTCGCACACTCGGCCACCTAGCAGCCGCATAGGGAACCGTCTCGTATTCTTGTATCTCAAATTTGTCTCGTATCTCGGGGCAAAAATTTGCTCGAAACTTTCCTCGTATCTCAAATTTCTCGTATATTGGAACACTCGTATATCGAGGTATCACTGTATATATATATATATATATATATATATATATATATATATATATATATATATATATATATATATATATATATATATATATATATATATATATATATATATATATGTGTGTGTGTGTGTGTGTGTGTGCGTGTCTGTTTGTGTGTCTGTGATTAAATAGACACACATATTGCATATAGAGCGTTTTCTGAGAAATTTTTTTGAATACGGTTTCATTCTAGGAAATACATGGTTTTCGAATAAAAACTTGAATAGATACAATTTAAGGAAAAAATGGCTAGTAAAAGAGTTCGTTAGAATATGTTGTTTATCCTCCCCAAGGATTTTGTAATGTGTAGAACAGCCAGAGATGGTGGACAAGGATTGGACTGGATTGGTGATAGGAATTTAGCAGACCTAGAGTATGCTGAGGATGCTGTCTTTGCTAGCAGAACACCACAGGATTGCAATTTTTGCTTACAAGAATGCATGAAATATCACACGGGGTAGGGCTGAAAATAAATAGAAGAAAGACAGAGAGGATGAGAATGGAGCATGCAATGGAAGATGAAATATCATTGGAAGGAGAAAGGATTAATGAGGTAGAATAATTTAACTATTTAGGAACTATGATCTCCAATACATGGTCTTTAAGGTTAGAGTTTAGTGAAAGTTTAAAAAAAGCAATTCAGACAATGGCTAGGTTAGGTAAAATTTGGTAATCAAATCACCTGAGATTACATATAAAAATCAGACTATATATCAGCTTAGTGAGATCGGGTGTTACTCTATGGACATGAGTCATGGTATGACAATGAAACAATCTCCAAAAGATTTATAGATTTGAGAACAAAGCCCTCAGAAGGATATTGGGAGTTAAATGGTAGGACAGGATTAGAAATGTAACTATAAGAGAGATTACTCGAGTGTCATATGTGGAGGAAATCATGTTGAGGGGTAGATGGAGATGGTTTGGTCATGCTCTTCACAGTCCCCAAGGGAGATTAGTCCACTAAACGTTCAGATGGGCTCCACAAGACACTAGAAGAGTTGGAAGACCCAGACCTACATGGCTTGGGACTATCAAGCGCAAAGTAGATGATGAATGGAGAAGTACTGAATTAAAAGCTCAAGATAAAGACGACTGGTAAAATCTAACCGAGGCCCTTTGCGTCAATAGGCGTAGGAGAAGATGATGATGATGATGATAGTAGAATTAAGAACAAGTTGATGGATATAATGGTAAGATTAGGAGTTAATGGAGGTATGGCTGATCATTATTTGGGTGAAGCATGGATTAAGGTATATATATATATGTATATATATATATATATATATATATATATATATATATATATATATATATATATATATATATATATATATATATATAAATATACCATTGAGAGCATAATTTGAAAATATGGCTGTAATTGTAAATTAAGACAAGTGGGTTTGATAAGAAGGAAGGACAAAAAGTTATAAAGGACAAAGATGGACTGTGGACTAGAAATAAGGAATTGGAATGGGAAGGACCATATGGCGTGTTTTCAAAATTCCTGGTATGGGGTCTTGGGAACAGTAGAGGTGGTTATACTGTAGGTATAGGTGGATAGAAAGAGGGTACATAAAAATAATAAGTGTTGGGGGTGGGAGAATAGTATGTTTTGTGAAGAAAAAAGGATATTTTCTAAAGTGCCATTGCTTGAAAAAGAAAAAAACAGTGCTGCTATACAGGAGTATCAATATGGTTAGTGGTTGCTAGTCCCTAGGGTTACAGTGCTACAATGTCCCTCCTCCTCCCACCAAAGCTCACTATCAAGTGTATTATTCCTTTATAGAAAAGGTAGAATGATATACATTTAGCAAATGTAAACTAAGAAAAAGTTATTACATGTTATACCATTAATTCATGTAAGACAGAAAGTGAATTTACATCAAAACCACACTAGAATTCAAGCTACTTTTATATTTGCTGTAAGATTCACGTCTTTTGTTTATTTGTACCACCGGTGGTAGCAATGAGCTACTGTCAGAGCAACTCAATCAGGTTGCTGAAGATATTGATAAAAGCTCTGATGACAACAGCTGGGGCAGAAAATTCTTTTTAACTTTGTAGATAATCAAAACATATTTTGACATTTCCATGGTGGATGACAGATTTTCTGCATAAGCTGTCATATATTTTGAAAGTAAAATTGTAACATGAATGAAGGATTTTAATGACACATTTATAAAATATTTCGCTACATTGAAGAACAGGAATTTACCTTATATTCAAATAATACTGCAATAGCATCATCATCACCTTAACTATCCCATCTACCACAAATGCTACCACCCCCACCATAACTTCTACAACTGATCCTATTACAATGCGTTGAAAATCTTTGAACATGCTCTAAGCGAAAGGCTAATACATGAATAAATCTTAGAATAAGATAAGCAAGTGGAGAGAAACTGTCAGACAATGCAGTCACAGTTTGATAGCGTGAGTATTTTGAAGGTTTGTTGAATATGCAATATAAAACAGACAGAATAGTGAATTACGAGTGAAGTGTGTTAGCTATAATGATAAGAATGTTTGAGGAAGTGGCTGTTAAGAACAAAAGGTAATTCATAATGACAGAAAGGTAAGGAGTTTATAAGATTACAAGAAAGATGTCGCAGTATGGTGGCAACAGTGTGATTAAGTGACTGACCAGTGTTTGTAAGTTATGTTTGGTTGACAGAAAGGTTGAGAAGGAATGGGTGAAAGGAATAATTGTTACGTTGCAAAAAGTGAAGGTGATAAAGGTGACTGTAAGATTTATAAAGGGATCGTGTTCTTTGTATATTACAAGAAGTTACAAGGATGTCTCAAAGACTTTATAGTGCATCCTGGGAGACTCCAATAGCCCTTGGGTAGAGCGATTTAGTTTGAATGCTTAGAGAGTTCTTATGATCTTGTCTAACTTATTCTTGAACTTGTTTACCATGTTAGGGCTTTCTACATCCACTGGAAGTCTGTTCCTTGTATTTTCTATTTTTATGTAAAGAAATTACTACATTGAGTGGTGATGTATCTTTTCCATTCCAGTTTATATACGTTACCTCTGGACTGATTCGTGATAAACCTAAATAATTGTTGTAATCTACATATGTTATTTCTTTAAGAATTTTGAATGCATCTATTAATTGTCCCCTTAGTCGTTGAGTTTGTAGATCAAATAAGTTCAAACGTTCCATCATCTGCCTATATCCAAATTGTTTTAGTGTTGGAACTAGTTTGGTGGCCCTGCTTCTAGTCTATATATATATATATATATATATATATATATATATATATATATATATATATATATATATATATATATATATATATATATATATATATATATATATATATATATATATATATATCCTTCTGAATACTTGGAACCATGAATTGGGCTCCATATTCTAAATGGGGTCTTACTAGTGATGTGTTCAGCGGAAGTACAGTGTCATAGTTTCGGTATTTGAATTGTCTCTTTATGTAACCTATATGTTTTTGTGCTTTCTTTTCAGCTTTTATGCTTTGTTTGGTGAACTAAATCTTTGCTAATAATAATGCCATGATCTTCCTCCTGGTCCACATTTTCTATATCATTACCCAGCAGTGAGTAATCTGTTTGTGGGTTACTGTAACTTATGTGTATAACTTTGCATTTCCCAGAATTGAGAGGCATTTGCCATTTATCCGGACCATTCACCTAACTTAATTAGATCCTCTCTTAAGGCTTCTACGTTTTCTGAGTTTGCAGAATTTATGCCCTGTTTAGTATCTTCAGTAAACTTAGCTATTCTACTAGTTAATTCCAAATCTATGTCGTTAATGTAAATCAGAGATAGTAATGGGACAAGGACGGATCCTCAAGGTACTCACTCTGCTTCCCACTCTGTTTTCTGTTTGTCAGCCATTTTCAATCCATTCAGCTGGCTCGTTAATGATGCCTAATGCTTTTATTTTAACCATTAATCTTTTTATGAGGGACTTTGTCAAAAGCCTTCTGAAAATCTAGGTATATGATGTCTATTGCCCTGCTTTTGTTATAAATGCTAAACATGATGTGAAAAAATTCCAACAGATTTGTCACACAGAATCTCTTTTGTCTACAACCACGTTGGCTGTCTATCAAAAGATTGTTTTTCTCTATATTTTCTACTATTGAATCTACTATAATTGATTTAAAAAAATGTAAGGCACTGAACTTAGACACACAGGTCTGTAGTTGCCAGGTTCTTATTTTGGTCCATTCCTATATATTAGGGAAGATGTATGGTAGGATTTTGATCAAGAGATGAAAGATGGAATAATATGGGAAGAATGGTGTGAGGATAGCCAAGGAATAAATGCATGGATCAAATGTTTCTTATAAAACAGTTATGTGAAATGTTGAAATGTAAAGGAAGAAATGTGTATTTGGCATCACACACTAAGGAAAGACGTGTGGAGGTTATTAAAACGTTTTCGTAATGGAAATAAAGTTTATGTTAGAATATGTATATAGGAGAGTTAGTGACTTGGTATGAGAAGGTGTGTGAGATACTGGTATTTAATGTCTCCTTTACTGTTCAGTAATTTTATGGAAGGAGTGATGTGATACGTCAAACTAAGGAGAGGAGATTTAGCAATGAAGTAGTGGGATAATAGAATGTGGTAAAAATCAAATATGGAATGGTTAATGTTTGCTAGTAATACTGTCTTAATTAGGGGTAGTGATATCGTGTTAATTGGGGATAATGAAGAAAAACTGAAGTAGGAAAACAAGTTTGAAAGTGTCTAAAAGAGAAGAAAGTTACGGGGAAATGTGAGAAATAAGATAATTATGAATGTAGCATTCAACTATCGTACAAGATGTAGATTATGCAAAGTCTACTAAAAAAGTTTACGAAACAATTAACAAAACATTGACAACAAATGAAATTGATAGCCATTATACAGAAAATATAACTAAATTTATATTCAAGATTCACCATAAATATTTACAGCATTACAAAAATCCACTGAATACTCAGGTGACACCAAAACTAAATCATGAGTTAACTCCACAAACTTCTCTGTGGCGAGAGACAGCTGACGTTGCTTAGTTCCATATATATATATATATATATATATATATATATATATATATATATATATATATATATATATATATATATATATATATATATATGCTAAATTTTGCACATTTGAACGTGTTTTTCCTATCAAAATAGGCCATATATTATACACCTCTTACTATCTGGATTCTCTCCACCTCTAGATCTGAGACCCAAGGGGAAATCAATAATAGCTTCCGGTCGGCTGGGGAATCGAACCCAACCCGAATAGCTGAGACGACAGTGACATACCATCTAAGCACAAAGAGATGTCACTGTCATCACAGTTTTTCAGACTTGGGTTCAATTCCCCAGTCGACCAGAAGCAATTATGTTTGAGTTGACTCTACCCTGGGCCTCTGATCCCGAGGAATAAAGATAATCCAGTAATTACGAGAAATATAATATATGGCTTATTTAAATATATATATATATATATATATATATATATA
The DNA here is from genome assembly GCF_036898095.1 of Palaemon carinicauda. Lineage (NCBI taxonomy): Eukaryota > Metazoa > Arthropoda > Malacostraca > Decapoda > Palaemonidae > Palaemon > Palaemon carinicauda. Next base: position 55,918,476 of record NC_090740.1, read on the forward strand.
TATATATATATATATATATATATATATATATATATATATATATATATATATATATACAGGTATATATATTCTTATGAAGCTTGTCTAGTGTAGAGTGAATACAATAGTTTATTCATGATTTTATTTATGTTTTCATATGTGCATTGAAGAGAGGTTAGCCAGCTCTTAAGATGAGTTCCTCTCATGTAGATTTAAGCTTGTTATGCAAATTATGTAAGACTTTTGTCGTTAATTTCATTGCATTCTTTATTTAGATCAGTATATGTAAATTTGTTATTTATAAGAATTAACTTTTTATTTTACGTATGTTTGTTACGAAGTCTTACGTAAACTGTTTGAGAGTATTATGTAACCCAAACGAGATAGGAAAGGGGGCTTATGTAATGTTCTTTTATATTTGTATGAGGTGCTACGTCATGTTTGAGAGGAAATATGCAACTTTTGTTTACCATGTGCATTGGAAAATTCTTGAAAAACCTAGTGACAGATGTTATCTTTTTTTTTTGGGGGGGGGGGAGGGACAAAGGTGGGTGGAGGTAGCTGACTGAGAGAGCCGTCTTGCGTTGCATCAGTACACGTTTGAAAGACCAATACTTGGTAACTCTGACACCCTTAGCCCAGCCCACAAGCTACCAGATATCAGTCTTGGAATCTTCTGGAAGTAGCTAAGTCTCTTATAAAGGTGACCCCAGGGTTGCATAGATGAGACAGAGAATCCCAGCCTTAAGTCATATTCATCTACCCATCTTTCTCGCTCACATCTCATACGTAACTCAGTGTATCGTTTTAAAAGTGTTCAGTGAAATATCGAAGTTTTAATGTGACAGGTTTTTGTAAACAGTGAGTACCTATAAAAATTCTCTTAGAGTTTTTGTAAATGGCCCTGTAAGGTGAGAAGGTAATTGTACCTTGATCTGGTTTTCTATCTTCATTAAGTATCAATATTGCATTCAGATTCAATTTCAAGTGAAAAAAGTGATTGTATAATTTTCATAAGTGTTATTTCTTTTTCTTAGTGTAAGGTTTATTCAGATTTAACATTTAAAGTCAAGTTATTGTATAATTTTCAGGTCGTAACATTTGTGTCTTAATCTAAGTTTTGTTCACACTTGACTTAATAATTCGAGTGATTTATTTGTTTTATGTAAATTCTTTCAAAGTGTTGTAATTTATATAGAATATATTTATTTTTGTAAAGAGTGTATTATTTCAATCATGTGTTTATTACAACTTTGCTTGTATCCTGTAAAGAACTAATTCCCAGTTTAGTTTTGAGTGTACTTATGAGACCTTTGGATATTCAGTGGTTTTTATATTGCTGTCAAGGAGTTATTTAACTGTCTCAGAGTTCGAGTATTAATATTTCCAAGTGTAAGAGATTTAATATAAAAGCAAACTAGTGAATTTGGAATTAGAGAGGCTGGTTAGCTTGCCAGCCATAATATATATATAATATTATTTGTTTGGTTCCCAGACCTGGGAGCCATTGTATATATATATATATATATATATATATATATATATATATATATATATATATATATATATACATGTATATATAGATATACATACATATATATATATATATATATATATATATATATATATATATATATATATATATATATATATATATATATATATATATATATATATATATATATATATATATATATATATATATATATATATATATATATATATATATATATATATATATATATATATATATATATATATATATACATATATATATATATATATATATATATATATATATATATATATATACGCACACACAGTATACGTATACATATATATTACTATAAATAACTTATTAACTAAATTTCCGAGCTCAAAAACGCACCTGCTTCATATTACATAATCAAATACACAATAGAAAACTGCCGAGCTCTTGGAATAATACGCAACCCTCAGACAATAATACATATGAACACTGAATGTCTAAAAGGTGTTTTTACTTTACACTCAAAACAAAACTTGGTGATTACTTTACCTTTAATGGGGACTATTCTTAAATCAAACTCTTACTTCAGTTTTTAGTCAGGGGATACGAGCAAAGTACTAGAATAAGTATTGGTGATCAAAATAATACACACTTTACAAAAATAAATATATTCTATAAAAAATTAACAATTCAAAATTAACACCAAATTTAAATCACTCGAAATACTATATCTGAACTAAACCTTAGACTAAGACAAAAAGAAAGACACTTCCAAAAAATTATACAAACACTTGTTTCAATAGAAATTAATTTATAAAAAAAATAAATTTTCACAACTAATGAATAAATGACACTTTAACTCTTCTAGAAAATAAACCAGAATTACACTTAATTGATACTCTCACTCCTTTTGGCTCACACAAGATTAAAGAATGGTTAAGCAAAATAAATACACTTGACCTTACAACTGAATTACACTGGACCAGTCACAAAAAGTTTATCATATAAAATGTACTTACATTAACACACTTCCCTTTTAATTAATCACCCAATAATATAACCAATGTTTGAACAATGCTATACATGGTATATGTTAGAGGGAAATCATTATTCACGTTTGAGAGGATAAACTATGCCCGTTGAAGATGGGACAGTATGTACGTAGAGGTTGGATGATAATGAAAGTAACAATGAAAATATCGAAACACTCCATAACATATACAATCTTGAATCAGTTAATGTCAGGTACCTCAAAAGGACCACACAAGCCTGGTAAAGATTCAAAAACATTTACCCAGAACTTGCAACAAGTGAGGAAATTACAGACGCCCAAAACGAATGGGTCTGCCTCAATATTTTCCCCTCCCACTGTACTTCATTTTAACACTTTCCCCCTAATCCTTCCAAAATCCTTACCCCTCCCCCCTCCCCTTCCCCCTCTATCCTATCCCCATTTACTGTAGATGTACAGTTTCTAGACCGACAGCAATACCGATACCAGCAAAATAACCGATACCAATACCAATACTAGCCGTTATTCTGATACTTTAGAGATTCTTTCTAATGATTACAATCACAGTGTAATATTGATTTAATGAATGACTTTTAAACCTCTTTAGTTTGTGCTGTTCAGTGTACGAGACCTCATTAGGCCTATTCTGTAAGCAGTGCAGGCCAGGCACTTTGTGGTATCTGAATTATTCGACATAAAAGAGTGTTCTAATGATTTTGTTTGTTTGTTTGAAATATGTTAAACTATGGCTATGTCTACGAAAATGACACAATCTTATCATAAATGTAATGCCTTCCCATATATGATTTTTTTCATTATTGAATATCATAATATTGGTTCAACTAGTAAAGTAATGAATTATTTGCATTTGAGAATTTAGTCTGCGCATAAGGATCTAAACTGGTATCTTTGACTAAAAAAAAAAAGAAAAAAAGAAATAGGTTTCTATTTCCAGCGCTTTATCTCTGCAAATTTCTCCCTAATAGTGTTATACTCTACACATCATCCTTTGTCTTTTCGTTAACATAAGTACAGTTGTCTGCATGAATTTTATTACACACCAAGGTGGGAGAGATGTATAAATTTTGTGGGAAATAATCCGGGAAAGGCCTCCCCGTTTCTGATTTCCAAACCCGAGCCTGAAGGATAGAGCGCCAACACTCTCACACTTGACAAACTAGAGAACCGCAACGAAGACGGTTTGCTTTCCCTACACACGTTTCAGTCCAAAGATTATTCTATGCCGGGACTGTCGGCACCCATATCACCTTGATGTTCAGACGCTACTCCAGGGCGCAGAATAGTAAATCCCAATCAAGTGTGGTTGGACTGAATCAGTTACGTTAACGACAGTTTCACAAAGAGTTAGGGGGAGCAATATTGAAAAAGTCAAAACGTCCTAAGGACCACCGGGAGGTAATACCGCAGAACATTACAATAAAGGATTGACACCAATAGCTTTAGATTGACGTAAATATAAACTTACTCTTAAGTCATATCTAACCTCATGTGATAACTCATTTAGTCATTTCAAAATGTAAAGGTCAAGTTGAAAACAGTTAATAATTTTAACCTAAAAATGGCGTTTATTTCTGTAAAGTAGGCCTACAGCAGGAATTTTCACCTAACTGACACAGGAAAAAACAGAAAAACTACCTAATTGAAATTGGAATAAAGACTGCATGGCATATGAAAAATGAAAAATGCCAAGAAAATGGTCAAATCAATTAAATCGTAAATCAATAATCAAATGACTAATCAACCAATGAAAGTAAAAATGGTGACTGAAATAATACCGAAAGTTCTACTCACTACTTTGAACACATTCCTCTCGGGCAATAAAATTTCAAACTTGATAGAGGGGAACGGGAACACAACTTATGTTAATGGACACGCCACAAATGATTAAACTAGACAGTTTGAACATGACTTCCTAGCTAAATGTGCACATCGTCAAATAAAGGCTAGAAAAAGAGGGGGGACAGTTCCTTGGCCAAGGTTGAGCACCGTTAATTAGTACTCACACTCTTGAGGGTTGATTGTAGACTAGTGGAAGCATCTTGTGAACTGTTGAGAACACAGTGCATCTTCAGTTCTGCACAGTCGTGTTTTATCTTCGTATGCCTATCTTCTGAATAATGGCACAAAGTAAGGCATACTGTTGGTCAGTAACTGGTTGACCATCAGGTAGTTGAACCGACGCCTAAGTTACAATGACGTCTCAGATGAAGAGGGTATGCCTACGTCCGCCTTCCACGCTTCCTGGTTTTTAAATGGGCCGCTCGCACGCTTCTCCCTGCCGCCGCTGAACTGGTTCAAGCTGGTCGAGTCTTCTTCTTCAAATTTCCATGAGTACGTGGTTTGCTGAAGGGTGCTTTTTATAAATACAAGGATCATTCTTGAAACTCCAGGGGAAGGTAATTATAAAGAAATCCTACAGTCTGGTTTATAAAAATTTATATACATACAAAAAAATTAAGTGGCGTTTAGTGATGTTCAATAACACCGGAAACAATCATAGCTAAACAGACTCATAAATAGGTACTGAGATGTAAATAGCAATAAGCTAAGATCAATGAGTTACGTAAATTAAAGAGTTACTTAAATACAAACCAATTGTGGTTAAACACCCAAAGCTTCAAGAGCATTTGGAACAGAACGCAACCAAGCGCTGTCTTTGAAAATTGTCGACGGTCGGTTGCATCGTTAGAGCAATGTACTGTGAGCTCACAAAATGAGAGAAAATCATCTACAGAGGAATGAGGTGATGAAAGGTAAAGCATTACAGGGGAATGATGGACATGTTAGCAGCAATGAATATTTAAGTTTATAATAATGAAGGTTACAAAGGAAACAAAAGAAAAATGAGATGCGTAAATCCCAGAAAACAATAAACAAAAAATAAAAAATGGAATAACGGGGGTGACTAGAATAAAGCGTGGAAAGAATTTCCACACCCTGCCAAGTAAGAGCGAGAGAGAACGGGGGGGGGGGGGGTTCCACTAACAAGATGGAGGGTATGGAAGGAAGGGGGCATTCCCCATCCCTTTCAAATTTACAGCACTTTTTGGAATAAGGCACGGGCTTTATCTGCCGCCGCCCTACGAGGTTGCCCTCGAGAGGACACAGGATCAGGTTTGGGAAGAGGGATAACATCATCAAAAGAATAGTCATTTAGAGGGTCCTCTGAGGGAGGATCTGGTAACTGGGGTGTCGTGAGCGCATCAGGACCACCTTGCTCCAGTTCAGTGATATAGGGACCTGCAACATTTATCTCCAATGGGATAAGACGGTTAATGGGACGCACATATATTCCATGAGGGGTGCACACCTTCACAGATCTAATATGACCATCTTGACCGGGGTAGGTCTCAAGAATACGGGCCATGGGATAATCTTCCCTATTTACTTCATTCAAAATTAACAAACATAAATCTCCAATTTTAGGAGGCACAGGGTGGATACGATTATTTTTTATGTGACGTTCACGAAGGGAATTGACATAATCCTGGATCCATCGTTTTAAAAACATTTGCAACATGTTCGTGAGTTTCTGATAACTAGCTGGGAGGCTGTTCCCTTCCTTATATGTGGGGTCAGTGAGGTCGGTCATAAAGACCTGAGGAGCAAGTAAGAGGGTTCGGCCGTAAAGCAGATGACTTGGAGTCAAGGGGGTATCAGTAACGTCGTTGACATCCAAGTAAACTAAAGGTCTATCGTTGATGATGCATTCGGCTTCTTGTACCAAAGTGACAAATTCATTATAGGTAGGATACAAGTGATACATGGCTTTCCTTAAATTAAGTATGGTGAAGCCTATTAGCTTTTCATAAAAACCTCTCTGCCAAGGGGCACGGGGAATGATGAATTTCCAGGTCAGGTTATGGGAAGATTTAAACCCATCAATTACAGGGTGATGCATAAGTTCAGTTAGAAGAGTTTGACCAGCTTGGAAAGTGGAAGCATTATCAGAGACGATACAGTGTGGCATACCAAATCGAGCAGTAAATCTGCGCCCTGCTTGCACAAATTCAATGACCGTTAACGAAGTTGTGACTTCTAGAGCTACGGCTCAGGTTGCTGTGCGGGTGAAAAGCAAGATGTAAACAAAATTTACATGTGAATTGTATACCTTAAAAGCTCCAGTGAAATCTAAGCCAGTTACTCGGAAGGGCACTCTTGAAATGAGGCGATTGGGATGATACTGGGCTAATGGAGGCATTGGGTATGGGGCCGCTTGCACCTTCCGGCAATGGATGCAACGGCAAAATATTTTCTTGATTTGCTGCCGCATTTGGGGAACCCAAAATTGTTTACGCAATTCAACAAGGAGGGTTGAAGTATTACAGTGCAGCAAACATTCATGCCAATGTCTGACAATAAGTGTCCAAAGGGCACAATGATGTTCCAGCAAAATGGGATCTACATAATGTAATTCCACGGGGGCATTACTGAGACGGGAACTAGCTTTGAGAAGACCTTGGTTATCCAGGTAAGGTTTACGTTGAAAGCTCGTTCGTCCGAATTGAGACGAACATCTTCACCTTGCACCTGCTACAGAATGTTAGGATAACTTTGGGCCTGGGAACATTTCAACATGACTGGTAAGGGGGGAAGGTTGAATTTATTGGTTAGATTAGGGTAACGTTGTGACAAGGGTTGTATCCATTGGGGAATTAAATGAAGGAGTGCAGTGTAGCACTTGATCGCATCGTCAAGAGAGCTGTAATGATCAAACAGTCGTACTCCGGGGGGATCGAGCCGAATAGGGCATGCACATATCTCGGGGTTAATAGAGAACCTGCTTTGATCGGGGTACTCTGAACGGTTTCTGAGCCAAGGAGGGCCTTGTAGCCAAAATTTATTCTTGAGAATATGCCTGACAGCGACACAACGCAATGCCAGGTCCGCAGGATTGCTATTAGTGGAGACATGCTTCAGGTTAAGATTACAAGTTAATTTAATGTTGATTATCTCCACACGGTTAAGGACGTAACGGGAGTTACTTTTAGAATTATGGACCCACTGGAGGGCAGTTGAAGCGTCAGACCAAACAGTGACCGAAGCGTATATACCAGGGCGCAGTTCTGACAAGTGTTTGGCTAAACGACAGCCCAGTAAGAGCACAGTTAACTCAAGTTTGGGAATGGTTAAACTTTCATCCATTTCCAACATACGCTTAGGGGTGACTCAGGCTTTAGCCGTAAGGAGGCGAGAATTACCTTCCTGGGGGATTATATAAGCAGCTACTCCGAAACCGAGCTTGGAAGCATAGGCAAAAATGTGCAGTGCTGGTTGACTGCCATCATGCGCATTACGAGGGACTTTAATTTGTTCAAGACCTTTGTACCTTTTGATGATATCACTTAGTTCTTGATCTTGCTCAGGGTCAATAGGGGCGTCCCAGCCCTTGTCAGTCATCCACAGTTTTTGAATGAAGAGTTTACCTAGAATTGTAACAGGAGAAATAAGACCAATAGGGTCATAAATGGTAGAGAACAAGGACACGACCTTTCTTTTAGTGTTGATACGGGAATGACTTATCTTTAATTCAGGGGGTAATTCAACATTCAAGGTATCATTAACAGTATCCCATTCAAGACCGAGGTAATCATGAATGCCTCTTTTTGTGAAATCAACGTTAAGAGGGGCATTAGTTGTCCATTTGGCTAATGGCATGTTAGCCTTTAACATGAGTGCCTCAATGAGGGGCCTCTCACTCAGAATATCTTTGGGGTCGACATAACAGCGTTGAAAGTTATCAATATAGAAACTGGTTTTGAGTGTCGACGCCAATCTATTGGACTGACTGTCCAAATGATGTTGGATAGTTTGGTTAAGCAAGTAGGGGCTTGAGGTGGCGCCAAACAGAACGACTTTAAATCGATATGCGACGATCCTTGTCATTTCTGGATCTTCAAAGAAAAGAAAGCGACAGAAGTCTCTCTGTTCTGGGACAATCTCTATGCAAAGGAATGCCTTGGAAATATCTGCAGTTAAACCAAAGGGCTTCTCGTGGAACATTGAAATCATCGATTGAATCTTCGATGCAAGATTGGGTCCTGTGTACAGAGAATCGTTCAGAAAAAGTGAATTTGGGTTCGACCTGGATAAAGCGTTGAAGACAATACGTATAGGGGTGGTGGCTGAACTCTTAACTACGGGATGATGCGGTAAATAATGTACTTTTCCATCAACAGGGGTGCCTAAGGGGACAGGCTCAATAAAAGTTTCTTCAATACAATCATCCAGAATCTTACGGTAATCAGTAAAAAATTGGGGGTTCTTTGATTTTTTGACTGACATGAGTTGGGCAAAGGCTCTAGCATAATTTGAAGCGGGGCACTTATCACTCTTGAAAGGTAGCTGAACAACATACTTTCCAGTTTTGTATTGAGTAGTTCTCTTGAAGAGATCAACTGCTTTCTCTTCAAGATGACTGAAGGGTTCTTTAGTGATACCAATGGTGTCAAGTTTCCAAAGGTTTTCAAGAGGCGGGTTTATAGTCATAGGCGAGTCAACATCAATTCGGTTAATGGTAATTATGACTGCGCTGACATCGCTTGGGTCCACGTCAGGACGTGACCAATCAGGCAACTCTCCCCATACAACGTAACCGGCGGGAGTGCTAAACAGGTTTACACCTTGGATATTATGGGTACGCTTGAGGAGCCTGGGAAGATAATCGGCACAGAGAATGATCTCAATACCGGCAGCATTATCATCGGGACTTTGATCCGCGAGACGAATTCCATTAGCTTCTAGCATACGGACAGTACGGGTGTAACCTGGCGTATTGATGCCTTTACCTACATTGGCACTAACAATAGCCACAATCTTATGTCTCCGTCTGCCGATTTTCATATTAAATTGTACTAGATCGGAACTCTTAGGGGGTTCGGAACAATTAAATGAGTTAAGCTGGAACACCATCTGTCCAACAGGTTTAAGATCTAATGATTTAACAACATTTGGGTGCACAAAGGTACGTTGTGCCCCACAATCTAGAAAAACTCTTGTGGAGTGTTTAAATTTATCGGCGACTAATTCGGCAGTGAAAGTCGGTAATGCGACTGGGGCGAGGTCATTAGGCTCAACACTCGCGGTGTTGTTGCGGATACAAGCAACGTGATGAGGTTTACCGCAGGGGTATTGATACTGGGAGGGATAAGGGGTTGCATGTCAGGGGTGTTATTAATAGGAGGTCTAATGGGTTGCATGTTAGGGGGGTTATTAATGGAAGGTCTAATGGGTTGCATGTTAGGGGGTTATGAATGGGAGGTCTAAGGGGTTGGAGTTAGGGGTGTTGTTAGCAAACCCACTAATGGGTTGGATGAAGTGGTTGGATACTGCAAGGATATTTGAGCATACAGGCAATTTATGAGCCTGTTGACAGTTCAGGCAAGCAATGGCGGCATTGCAATTGCTGGCATAGTGTTGAGTGGAGAAACATTTTGTGCAACGATTAATTTCTCGCAACTTTGATATCCTACTTCTTGAATCGGGGAAATGGGGACATTTGGATTGCACTTGGTCACTATTGCCACAAAAAATACATTTACCTCTAACAGTCCCGTTACTGGGGCCAGCGATAGGCCCCCCATTTGATCGACTAGGAGTCGTTTGTAGATCCACGGACCAGACACGCCCGTTATTAACTTTAAGTTTAGGTACATGATTGTTCATGTTGGAGGAAGGAGGTCTAGGCTGGTTAAGTGATTTACCGTAAGAGCGGGAGTTTCCGTAACGGTTGGCTCGCGCGGGTTTATCACAGGTATTAGGTTTGGGGCCATCGTCAGGGCTGGTCATGAGCTTCATCATTTCCTTCATGCGAGTATGAGCATACAGGGCCCTTTTCATTACGACCAAGGTTACTTCCTCGCGATTGTAATATCGGTAAATAATACCTAGGTGGAAAGGTTTGAGCTTACTAGTGAAAACCTGCTCTAACATTACCTTTGGTAAAGACGACCCAGTTAGTAGTTGTACATATTCAGTTTCTGTGTTGTCCCATTCCATGAGGAAACGACGGAGATCAGTGCTATCATCATTAGGGGAGGATGCTTTATAAAATTTATTTATCACGAGGTGTTTAGTCAGAATGGGGAACTCATACTCTCGCTTAAGACTGTCTATTGATCTTTCATACAGACCCTCTGTCCACACTTGATTACCGAGAAGTTTACGCGCCGGTCCCTCAAGGGTACGCAACAAAATCTTGTATTTTTCTGTGGGAGAGTACTTAGAATTTTCATGTACCGTCTGGCGAAACAAACTCCACCAGCCAGCCCAACAGTACATAATTGTTCATGTTGGAGGAAGGAGGTCTAGGCTGGTTAAGTGGTTTACCATAAGAGCGGGAGTTTCCGTAACGGTTGGCTCGCGCGGGTTTATCACAGGTATTAGGTTTGGGGCCGTCGTCAGGGCTGGTCATGAGCTTCATCATTTCCTTCATGCGAGTATGAGCATACAGGGCCCTTTTCATTTCGACCAAGGTTACTTCCTCGCGATTGTAATATCGGTAAACTATACCTAGGTGGAAAGGTTTGAGCTTACTAGTGAAAACATGCTCTAACATTACCTCTGGTAAAGACGACCCAGTTAGTTGTACATATTCAGTTTCTGTGTTGTCCCATTCCATGAGGAAACGACGGAGATCAGTGCTATCATCATTAGGGGAGGATGCTTTATAAAATTTATTTATCACGAGGCGTTTAGTCAGAATGGGGGACTCATACTCTCGCTTAAGACTGTCTATCGATCTTTCTTACAGACCCTCTGTCCACACTTGGTTACCGAGAAGTTTACGCGCCGGTCCCTCAAGGGTACGCAACAAAATCTTGTATTTTTCTGTGGGAGAGTACTTGGAATTTTCATGTACCGTCTGGCGAAACAAACTCCACCAGCCGGCCCAACAGTACATGATTGTTCATGTTGGAGGAAGGAGGTCTAGGCTAGTTAAGTGATTTACCATAAGAGCGGGAGTTTCCGTAACGGTTGGCTCGCGCGGGTTTATCACAGGTATTAGGTTTGGGGCCATCGTCAGGGCTGGTCATGAGCTTCATCATTTCCTTCATGCGAGTATGAGCATACAGGGCCCTTTTCATTTCGGCCAAGGTTACTTCCTCGCGATTGTAATATCGGTAAACTATACTTTTGTGGAAAGGTTTGAGCTTACTAGTGAAAACATGCTCTAACATTACCTTTGGTAAAGACGACCCAGTTAGTTGTACATATTCAGTTTCTGTGTTGTCCCATTCCATGAGGAAACGACGGAGATCAGTGCTATCATCATTAGGGGAGGATGCTTTATAAAATTTATTTATCACGAGGTGTTTAGTCAGAATGGGGAACTGTCTATCGATCTTTCATACAGACCCTCTGTCCACACTTGGTTACCGAGAAGTTTACGCGCCGGTCCCTCAAGGGTACGCAACAAAATCTTGTATTTTTCTGTGGGAGAGTACTTGGAATTTTCATGTACCGTCTGGCGAAACAAACTCCACCAGCCGGCCCAACAATCTCTACGACCATCGAAAGGAGTGGGATCAGGATCTGCAGCGACTGAGACGCATACAAACTGAGGGTTAGCGTTAAGCGCTTGAGGGGGATTTGAAGGGTTGATTTTCCCCTGTGTTACAAGTTGAAGGTGCATTGTTTCTGCATCAGTTAACAAACTGACAAGATCGGTATAACTAGACAGGACAGTGGGGTTGTTCCAATGAGGTTTCCACAAAGCTTTAAAGTCCCTAAGTTCCGCAAAAACTCTACTTACTTTGTTTTTACAGTGCTCTAAACCCTCAGGGGTTGCACAGGCAAAATCTATTGAGGAAACAGCTTTCAGAGTTATGTTTGCCTCTTCGTAAATGAATCTGAACTCCTGCGTTTGTTCTTCAAGACGAGCATTAAGGTCTAAAGTAGCCGGTATCTCCACAGCCTGCTGTGGGAGTTTAATGTGACTGTCTTTGGCCGCCATCTTGGGATGACCACGTGTACGATGGTACAGTAGGTCCACAAAAACAAATTATGCAGACAAACAAAGTCAAACTTAAATACACTGCACAGAGAATGTTACAGACAAACGGTCACCAAGAGGGGTACAAAGGACAAGGATAAAGGTAGCCTACCTATAACGGGGAACAGTAAACCAAAGCGTGAAAAAAAATTAATGGTTAAGAGGAAAAAACAAACAGATCAAAATAGCAGCACCAAAGCTCACAGTACATACGAAAAATGTGCAACATATACCGATGATCCGAACAAATAAAATAAAACCTGAGTTCTCCTTGAGGGTAGAACTTTCTGGCTAAAACACTTGGTTACACAGGTGCCTTTATTCGACAAAGGTTACCATAAATTACGTCCTAAAACACTGTACATCTCGTTACCTATCAAAGTCTGGGCTTAATCATTCTACAAATTGCCTAGTGTGTGAGGTTTTGAGGTACGACTTAAGCAGGTGATGTTTATATAGCGAAAACGCTACAAATGAATTTATAATGTTTAAAATTTCATTATTCCACAAATCAATGGTGTCAGATCCGGTTCGAAGGACCAGTGTTATTTATTTAAGTGTGGGAAATAATTCTGGGAAAGGCTTTCCCGTTTATGATTTCCGGACCCGAGCCTGACGGCACCGATATCACCTTGATGTTCAGACGCTACTCCAGGCCGCAGAATAGTAAATCCCAATCAAGTGTGGTTGGACTGAATCAGTTACGTTAACGAGAGTTTCACAAAGAGTTATGGGGATCAGTACTGTAAAAGTCAATCCTAAGGACCACCGGGAGGTAATACGGTAGAACATTACAATAAAGGATTGACACCGATAGCTTTAGATTGACGTAAATATAAACTTACCCTTAAGTCATATCTCACCTCAAGTGATAACTCATTTAGTCATTTCAAAATGTAAAGGTCAAGTTAAAAACAGTTAATAATTTTAACCTAAAAATGGCGTTTATTTTCATAAAGTACAACAGGAATTTTCACCTAACTGACACAGGAAAAAACAGAAAAACTACCTAATTGAAATGGTCAAATCAATTAAATCGTAAATCAATAATCAAATGTGTGGCGAAATTTCACCGGTTTACTAAGTTGCCCGATGTGCTGGGCGTGTCACAAGGCCTTAAGGGCTAGCCTCTCAAAACCATTCGGGAAATTAAGTAGAATACGGCTATATTTTAACAAAATTTATTATAAAAATAATCATCTAATACGAAGAAATATAAAAAAATAAACCTTTACTTGACATACAAAGAGACACTTTACTTAATGAACATGTGCGTTACTGAAAAAACTATGTCCGCATTGGACTCAAGATTTTAGCAAAATTAATTAAACATTTAAGGAGTTATCACGATAAACGCCTTACTGAGACCCTTCTTTGTATTTTACAAAATAACTCTGATCCCCTGGCACAAGGATCGATGAAATATTTACAGATACAAATTTCACACAACTCTAGAAAAAACTATATGGAAACCGACCTGGGTACACTAGGGGGGAGAGAGAACAATTAGGACTTACTGTGGTTGGGGACGACGGATCAAAGAGGCAGAGCGGGCCTCTGCAACCTCCGACGTCACCTTTTCCCCGCAATTTTTTCTGAACCTAAATTTCTAGATTGGATTTTTTTATCATGTTACAATAGAATGACGTTATATTTCTTAATCTTAAATTACAAGTGGACGATTTCTTTAGTCTCAACGCCTCCCCTACCAGGCGGTTTCTCTTTTTGGTTCTAAACATTCTCGTCTTGAACGACATTCATTCGCCCGCGAGTTCTCTCCTCTCCCTCCAATTTGACGCAATCGTAGGCGGAGTCAAATGGCGGGAATTTTGATTGATCAGGTCGAAATTCCCGACATCCTCCACGCCCCAAATAAGGAGCGATGAAACGTCGGTCAATTGGACAGGGCTGGACTCGGGGTGGGGGAGTGACATACTCCGAGACTCTGTTAGGCTCACTGCGTAGCGCTCCGCAACGACTCGAACAGAGTACGCATAATGTACAACACACAGCAATGTTACCCCGGGGCAATAAACACAATCAATAATATACATATAGCCATACAACAGTTCAAATTAGGCAATGGGCCTAGCAATTCTAATGTACTCGTGGATAATACACATAAGGAACAGCAGAAATTAGTGGTAATGTACACATGCATATTACAAAATTCAAATGGCAAAGCAAGTAGGCAATGGGCCTAAAACAAACCAAAAATAACAATGGGAATGCATACATGACAATTCCAATACAAAGGCAATTAGGGAATGGGCCTAAGACAATCAGAAAATGGCAGAAAATGGCAATGGAAATGCATACATAACAATTCAAATGCAAAGGCAATTAGGCAATGGGCCTAAGACAATCAGAAAATGGCAATGGAAATGCATACATAACAATTCAAGTTCAGTCTGCCTTAACTCACAATAATCGAGACTTATATAGCGCTGCTACATGCAGGCTGTTACTTGATGGAGTACAAGAGGGAGGGGCTGGTTCTGTGCAACGCTCGGTCTGTACGCACGAGAGACCATCCCGTCCCCGTTCTCCACCCCCTACGCACTTCCAACTTCCGCAGATTCATGCACACCTCACAGACTCCACCCTCCCTACCTTCCAGATAGGACACTCCCCTTTTTCACTCATTGTTTACAGCTACGTTTTATATATCGCCACCTTTCAGCAGACAGTCCATCAGTTCTCGCTGTTTCGCGGCAGCCCTTCTCAATGGGCGTGCAGAACGTCCTTGTGCGTTCGTCTGCTCTGATTCAGTTTCATTTTCACTTCTCTCACTAACTGCATAGTTCTCACCTTTCTCGTCGTTGTCGTCCGTTCCTGTGGCTGGTTGTTGAGTTGTCGTAGCTGGTGCCCTATCCTGGTCGTCCCCAGATGTCTCCACTATCCCCGGCATTCCTGCTGTCGAACTGTACGCGCCCTCTTCTCCGTCATCGCCGTCGTCGTCTTCTCCTCCATCGTCATCCTCAGAGGGGTCTATTTCTCGGGGAACCAGGTGGCTGATAGCTCGCAGCGACTCGACACCCTCGAACAACACTTTAGCCGAACGCACGACTCCGTCGTCGTCAGGATACGTCTCCACGACACGTCCGAGAGGCCATGTAGCTCTTTTCTTATTTTCTTGTTTAACTAGCACGATGTCTCCGGGGTACAGCTTGGAGGGTTCCCCGGACCGACAGTCGTGCCGGGCTCTCAAGGCACTCAAGTATTCCCTTCTCCATCGTTCTCGGAACGCCTTCAGTGAATCTGTCAGTCTTATGTAACGATCACGTAGCTTCCGAGAGGTGAAGGTTGCGTTGAGATGGTCGTCCGGCAAGATTGGTGCCATGAGGTGGACTTGGTGTCCTCTTAGCAAATGGGAGGGGGTGAGGACTTCATCCTCGCGCTCGTCACCGCTGTACATAAGCGGCCGATTGTTCACCACTGCTTCTGCTTCTTTCACGAGGGTTAGCACGTGGGCGTCCGGCAGGTACTTCTTTCCGAGGGCTATCTGGAGGGTCCGTTTCGTTACTCCTATCAAACGATCGAAGAACCCACCTTTCCAAGGTGCACGGGGCGTCTGAAACCACCACTTTATGCCAGTTTTCCTTAAGAACTGCTGGACTTCATCTTCTTCGTAAAGTCCCTGCAGGAGGTGGCTGGCAGCCATGAAGGTTTGATGGTTATCGGACATGATGAGCTGCGGGGCACCATGGGTGGCACTAAACCGTCTTAGTGCCAACACGAATTCTTCTGCTTCTAAAGAGGGACAAAAGTCAAGGTACACGGCTCTGCTAGCCCTGCAGGTTATGATGAGTATATATCCTGGCCGCGTTTTGGTCTGTATTACTGCTGTGTGGTCCACTCCGACCGCTGTGAAGGGTTTTGTGAGGGTGATCCTTTCCTTTGGCAGGGGGGGGTGGTGGTGGCTGTCTCGTGAGAGGCTGGAGGGCTAGCTTGCATTCGGGGCATTGCCGCACGGTTCGCTTCGCAATGGAACGTAGACCCGCCACCCAACATTTCTGTCGAAAGATACCTATTAGAGTATTCACCCCACAATGCAAATGTAACTGATGTAAATAATTTAAATACATCCTAACTAAATGCCCTTTGGCTGGCAAGAGAATTAGCTGATCAGTTTCTCCTACGTGGGACACTCGTCCCCTGGTGCAGATGAGATTATCTACTAAAACTAGATTCAATTGTCTGACAAAATTAGCAACTTCACGAGGGAGTCTGACTCCGCCCTCTAAGTAGGCATAAACAGTAGGCAAATAATGTTTTTGCTCTAATTGGACAACAATACTAAACGGATGCCGTTCTATCTTAGTAAACTTTAAAATTAGTCTGACTACTCTCAACAAGAATTGGAACCCTACTTCCCTTTTCAGAATGTCCCAAATCTCGCCTGGGGGGGGGGGGGTAGGACACATCTCCTCCCTTAACTCCTGTACCGCCGCTACTACGTGGGTTTGATGTAGTGGATCTTCCCCCTTGCAAGGAACAGGCTTTCCCGTGGTCCTGAGGAATTCTGGACCGTTCCTCCATAGGGAGTTAGCTTGCAATTGTCGAGCCGTTGCACCTCTGGATAGGATATCGGCAGGGTTCTGATGACTAGGGACATGGTTCAGACTGAAACTACAAACCTGCTGAATAAAAATAATCTCCGCCACTCTGTTAGAAACAAACACATTTTTATGAGACCTGGCATCGGGAGATGCTACCCATGCCAACGTTACCTTACTGTCGGTCCACATTACTATTTCCCGTGGCTCGATCAGTTCCTTGAGTGTTCTTGCTAGTCTGCTGCCTAACAACAAGGCCAGTAGCTCTAGCTTGGGGATCGTCAGTTTGCTCATCCCTTTCGGAGTGATCCTCATTTTGCTTGTAACCAAACTTACCCGTTTGCAATCGTCCCTGGTATATGCCACTGCTCCATATGCCTTACTGCTGGCATCGGTGAACACATGAAGTTCTAAACCCCTTTTTTCCTATCGATCTTTGAAAGGTGATGTTGCTCTCAGCTTTCAAATCATTCAACAATTCACTTGCCTGTTTAGCCTTTTCTTCT
Organism: Palaemon carinicauda; assembly: GCF_036898095.1. NCBI lineage: Eukaryota > Metazoa > Arthropoda > Malacostraca > Decapoda > Palaemonidae > Palaemon > Palaemon carinicauda. The sequence continues at coordinate 55,936,036 of NC_090740.1, forward strand.
CCTAACACGTCATCCCAACCTACATTATCCTCCCATAGTTGTTGGAGGAAAAGTTTTCCCTTTACAAATAATGGGCTTATCAAACCTATCGGATCGTAAATGGAGACTAACAGGGAATGAATGAATGATTTAAAGTTTTCAGGGAAAGTACCCTACGCTTCGTAGGCACCCATCCCTACCCCCACTCACAGATCCTTTTACTTTCTTTCACACACAATCTGTCCACGTCCCGGGCCCATCGCAGCCCGAGCACGTTCACACTCACAGGCTCACTCCACTGTTTCTCGCTATCGAAGGCCAAGTGATTGCTTGCCCACCCTTCCAAGGGCATACCCGCCCCTTTTAAGATGTTATGAACAGACTCATGCTCTTGCCTCATATGTTCTAAATCCTCAAATGTGGCCAGATAGTTATCGACATAAAAAGATTTTACTAAATCTGGCCGGCCTTCCTCTTTAAAATGACAATTTAATATCTGTTGTAGCAAAAATGGACTAGCTGTGATGCCGAACACCACGACTCTAAAGGCGAAGGTAAGCGCTCGACCAGCTGCCTCGCGCCACAGAAATCGTGTGTATTTGGCATCACGAGGATCTAACAAAACACGATGGAATGCTTTACTTATGTCGGCTAACATGGCATATCGGTTCAACCTAAACCTTATGATTAAACTATATGCTACCTCTACCAAATTGGGCCCAGGTAAGAGACATTCATTCAATGACTTACAACCCTTTGACTTTGCCGAGGCATTGAACACGATTCTAAGGGGGGTGGTACGGCTGTCTTTCTTGACTCCAAAGTGCGGCATGTAATAACCTTCCACTATGGGATTTTTCACCTCTGATATAAAACCTGCTTCGATATATTTATCTATCACTCCCTGATATTGTTCAAAATATTTCCTATCCTTTCTGAATTTGGTCTGCAACGACTCTAACTGCGCCACAGCGTTACGATAATTTGTTTCTGGCCTAGCATCCGACCCGAATGGCAGGCTAACCTGATATCCCTCAGGTTTTCTCACAACGCTTTACGATACCTTTCGCATGGCCTCGGCCTCGCGAACAGTGTATTGTTCAGATGGGGCGATGCCAACACGGTCTAATCGCCACCACTCGTCTACATCACACAGATATGGCTCGTTCGTGACTCTGCACACTCTCAACGTTCTTACTTGTTCGATCTTTTCCTCTTGGAACAGCCACTGTGGCACCTTCCCGTACGGGGACATACCATTATGCGTCAAGAAAAGATTTATCCCATTTATTTTTTCAACACCTATAATAAAATAGCTAAAATAATCAGCCCCAACTAATATGTGTACGTTCTTCATGGTATCTGATTGGTTTGCTGGATCGGCTAACGTGACTCCCTTGGTCAACAGATGCTGTCTGACCTTTACATAACCCGCGTTATGTACTGGGACGTCCACGTGTTCGTGTGCCACTAACTTCATACGCACGATTCTTTTCCCCATTTCAACCCTACAACTTACTACATCGTATTGTCCGCTTATTTCCTCGGAAGCAAACGGAGCTATATTTAAGGATACTCGTCCTACCACCGGTAGGCCTAATTGACGGGCAATTTTTGCTGAGATGAAGCTCCTCTGGCTTCCTGAGTCGAGAAATAGGCGGACTCGCTTACTACCTTGCCTTAGTTGGATACCTGCCATGGCTGTTGGCAAGATAGTGCATGGGAGGTCCACATCAGACCTCTGCGCGATCTTTGCGCTTGTGCATGGTTTAGATTCTACTTTAACTTTGGATGGACGGGGGGCAGTTTCGTTCTGTGTAGGCGTCGAATTTACTACGGGGCGGGACGTTGTTGATTGACTATTACTACTATGACTAGGGATCGATTGCGGTCTACCCGCATCGCAAATTGCAGTTTGGTGCTTAGCATTACAGTTTCTACAGGAATTTGAAAAGGGACATTTATCGCTACGATGGCCTGATTTCGTGCAATTAAAACAAAGACCCCTTTTCAGCAAAATGCGACGTCTAGCAGCTACGTCAGTCACTTGGCGACATCCGTGAGGTGGGTGCCGTTCGCTACAAAATGGGCAGGAATTATTGTGAATGGGATGGGTTTTCGGTCTTACACTACTGTCTGGTCTTTCGTCACTCTCAAGACTGTCGCCTCTCTGCAACGCATCGTCCTCGAGCATTCTTATAATGAAATCTATCGCTTCAAAGAATTCATCCAATGTATAGTCACATTTTCTTAAATGTTTTACTACTTTCCGATAGAGCCTTCCCTCAGACAATTTCTGATTTATTAGACTCATGACCATGCCCTGGCCTATATCGTCTTTACTCAACCTTTTAATTTGTTCGATGATAATAGTTAATTCGAAACGGAACCTTTTGAGCTCTACTGGATCTAGTGATGGTACAAAGATGTTGGCTAATTTACGGTGCAGAATCACGAGTGTCTGGTGCACGTTGCCATATTGCTTACCTAATAGGTCTAATGCTACACTATAGTTCGCGGCAGTTACACTTAGTGATTTGATGATTCTAAGTGGCTCTTTGCCCAACGTCCCCAATAAATATGTGAATTTAGACACTTCGTCTAAATCAGCTCTTCTATCCACGTGGATTGTGAATAGTTCACGGTACGATGCGTACTCTTGCACTTCCCCTTCAAACGTGGGGAGAGGCAGCGGCTTCAACCTGGGGAGGGCAACATTCCCCGTTGAAGTGCCTTTCATTTTGTCTACCCTATTATATAGTAGGGTAGAAGTGCGTGTAGCTTCACCTAATGTGTGCCTGATTCGGGCTTCGATACTAGATTCTAGTTTCACACACTGGCTTTTGTATAGCTCTCTTAGCTGTCGGACCTCTACCTGCAACTCCGTTACCAAATTCTGGTAAACGGACTCAGAGTAGGTCTCTAATAGCGCCCTTTGCTTTTCGCTAAGTAAGTCGTTTATTAGGCCCATCGACGCCTCGATATGTACGATCGTGGCCACCGCCATCTTAATTAACTTTACTTTACGTTTGGGGGGGGGGGGGTTGGCAAAGCAAGGAAAGGAAGGTAATTTTACGTTAGGAAGGGACTCAATGAAACTGACCCACGTGGGCGATCGCATACCGAGACGTTGAGGACCTTTTAATTGTTACGTCTCTCCCACCCTCAAAAGCTCATATTCTAATTTAGTCCCGTCCGGCTCTGGGAAGCGCTTGTGATCCGGTTCGAAGGACCAAATGTGGCGAAATTTCACCGGTTTACTAAGTTGCCCGATGTGCTGGGCGTGTCACAAGGCCTTAAGGGCTAGCCTCTCAAAACCATTCGGGAAATTAAGTAGAATACGGCTATATTTTAACAAAATTTATTATAAAAATAATCATCTAATACGAAGAAATATAAAAAAAAATAAACCTTTACTTGACATACAAAGAGACACTTTACTTAATGAACATGTGCGTTACTGAAAAAAACTATGTCCGCATCGGACTCAAGATTTTAGCAAAATTAATTAAACATTTAAGGAGTTATCACGATAAACGCCTTACCGAGACCCTTCTACGTATTTTACAAAATAACTCTGATCCCCTGGCACAAGGATCGATGAAATATTTACAGATACAAATTTCACACAACTCTAGCAAAAACTATATGGAAACCGACCTGGGTACACTAGGGGGGAGAGAGAACAATTAGGACTTACTGTGGTTGGGGACGACGGATCAAAGAGGCAGAGCGGGCCTCTGCAACCTCCGACGTCACCTTTTTCCCGCAATTTTTTCTGAACCTAAATTTCTAGATTGGATTTTTTTTAATCATGTTACAATAGAATGACGTTATATTTCTTAATCTTAAATTACAAGTGGACGATTTCTTTAGTCTCAACGCCTCCCCTACCAGGCGGTTTCTCTTTTTGGTTCTAAACATTCTCGTCTTGAACGACATTCATTCGCCCGCGAGTTCTCTCCTCTCCCTCCAATTTGACGCAATCGTAGGCGGAGTCAAATGGCGGGAATTTTGATTGATCAGGTCGAAATTCCCGACAAAATGACTAATCAACCAATGAAAGTAAAAATGGTGACTGAAATAATATCGAAAGTTCTACTCACTACTTTGAACACATTCCTCTCGGGCAATAAAATTTCAAACTTGATAGAGGGAAACGGGAACACAACATATGTTAATGGACACGCCACGAATGATTAAACCAGACAGTTTGAACATGACTTCCTAGCTGAATGTGCACATCATCAAATAAAGGCTAAAAAAAAAGGGGGGGGGGGACAGTTCCTTGGCCAAGGTTGAGCACCGTTAATTAGTACTCACGCTCTTGAGGGTTGATTGTAGACATAGTGGAGGCATCTTGTAAACTGTTAAGAACACGGTGCATCTTCAGTTCTGCACTGACATGTTTTGTCTTAAGTTTATCTTCTAAATAATGACACAAAGTAAGGCATACTGTTGGTTAGTAAATGGTTGACCAATAGGTAGTTGAACCGACGCCTATGTTAAAACGACATCTCAGATGAAGAGGCTATGCCTACGTCCGCCTTCCACGCTTCCTGGTTTTTAAATGGGCCGCTCACACGCTTCTGCCTCCCGCCGCTGAGCTGGTTCGAGCCGGTCGAGTCTTCTTCTTCAAATTTCCATGAGTACGTGGTTTGCTGAAGGGTGCTTTTTATAAATACAAGGATCATTCTGGAAACTCCAGGGGAAAGTAATTATAAAGAAATCCTACAGTCTGGTTTATAGAAATTAATATACATACAAAAAAAGTTAAGTGGCGTTTAGTGATGTTCAATAACACAGGAAACAGTCCTAGCTAAACAGACTCATAAATGGGTACTGAGATGTAAGTAGCAATAAGCTAAGATCAATGAGTTATGTAAATTAAAGAGTTACTTAAATACAAACCAATTGTGGTTAAACATCCAATGCTTCAAGAGCATTTGGAACAGAATGCAACCAAGCGCTGTCTTTGAAAATTGTCGACAGTCGGTTGCATCGTCAGAGCAATGTACTGTGAGCTCACGAAATGAGAGAAAATCATCTACAGAGGAATGAGGTGATGAAAGGTAAAGCTTTACAGGGGAATGATGGACATGTTAGCAGCAATGAATATTTAAGGGTATAATAATGAAGGTTACAAAGGAAACAAAAGAAAAAAGAGATGCGTAAAACCAAGAAAATAACAAAAAAAAAAAAAATGGAATAACGGGGGTGACTAAAATAAAGAGTGGAAAGAATTTCCACACCATGTAAATATATTTGTTTGGCAGAATCGGACAGATATTTTCTGGACCCAATGACATTATTAAATTGATTAAGAAATGTTTGAAAGCAAATTTATCTTTCTCCTCACCACTAAAGACTCCACATGCTAAAGGAGGGGGTTTCCCATCAGACATATTCATTCTAGACATCATTTCCAAAACTTTATCGGCAGATAGATTGCCAGAAGCCCCACTTGACTCACTTATGTATTGTTCATATTGGTCGAGCTCTATACTAACCTGAATGTTATATTCTGCCTGACTATCTAACTCCTCATTATATCATTGTTCATTACTGTTCATTATATCATGTGTCTCCAAAACATTATTAATTTCTTCATCAAAGTGTTTAACCTGCTTGATCTCTTTTTTGATTACAGTTATTTGAGTCTTACAAAAGGAAAAAGTTAATCTGTTATCACCATTAAGCTCCGTTAGCTTCTTTGGGTAAATAGTTATCTTCCGTTTGTGGATTCCCCGCATCCTCCTCAAGGATGATATAGTATTCATAGCGTCAACAAACTCTTCCTCGTTATCAGACATGATTACTTATATAATTATAATTAATGGATTTAATATCAATAGCCTGCAAATATTTAAAAGATAACAGCCCAACTAAAGCTATCGATGGTTACTGGTTACCGAGTACATTATATATGAATATGAAATAGATTATAATATATATAACTTATGTTACTGATTACGTCGCCCTTGAGTTCCATATTGGTTACCATTCGAAATACCGAGCGATAGTTAGCCAGTTAGCAGTTTCTAAAACATCGATTATTCCACCGAACGATGAACACATCGAATTCACCTCCGGAATATTAAATGGAATACATCGAGAATTTTGGAATTATGTTGGAATTTATTTTAATTTCAACCTTACTTATATTTAATAAACAAAAAATTATTCAACAACCTGAACAACTTACATTAAAGAGTAGATCCACTAATAAAACTTTGTGGCATTGCTGTACATTACCCTTTTCCCAAGACATGTCCAAAGATACAAAAATAATGTAAAGCACTTATCACAAATGTTGACGTTGACGTTTTCCAAAATTGTCGTTGTCTTGGAGTTTGAACATTTAGTTTTGCTCAGAGTTAATTTCCTATGAAGATGCCGGCCTTTTCACCGAGTAACTCTAACCGAAACTGTTCGCCGGGCCTGTGGTAACCTCAGAGGTAATTTACTTCTTACCTTTGACAGGTACATCTTACGCAGGCGCGAACTCAAGGCCTATTAGGCAATTACTAATTTGAGTCATTTAATTCATAAGTTTAATTTTATTATTCATTTTACTTATCATTAACGCTAATAGTTACTATACTAAGTAGCATCAAGTTATTTACTTTTAATTTATTAAGAAAAATAGATAAAGCTTCGAGTCAAGCTAACGACCGAACGGCTATTACCCACAGTCGGACACAAATATCAATCCTTTCTGATTGAACTAATTAATTTAATGTAATTATATTCCTTATAAGGAAACAGTTGTTGACAATCTTTTGGTTTCTAACAACATATATATATATATATATATATATATATATATATATATATATATATATATATATATATATATATATATATATATATATATATATATATATATATATATATATATATATATATATATATATATATATATATATATATATATAAATTTTTGGGCTCAAGCCATGTCGTCCTGATGGAAGTTCCTATAGGGTAGCTTCCTAGGGTATATTACAACTACGGCGATATTCCCAGAGAATTTACCTTAAGGTACCAGAATTCTAACTCCTGGAGCGAATATCCCTAATGAAAGGGATATCGCGACATATCAGAGGACGTATTCTTGACACGCCACATGGCAATCTGCACCCCAAACAGAGATTACGTATCGAGGGGTCAATTGGCAAGAAACGAAAACGGGAAAGGAAAAGGGGGAGCCGCTCCCAAGGCTCCCTATTCTCCAGTTTCGTAAGCGTGCCTGGCGCCAATCCTGGCGCCATCTGTATTCCTTTTTGCGTAGCTTAACAACTCGGTGTTTTTTTCCTGTGTTTCTCGCAAATCTTGGATTTATTCAGCTTTTCATGGCTTCTCCAACTTCGTCGGCCTCTGATAAGTTGAGTACCATTTCTTTTATGTATAAATGTAGGCTCTTGGTAAATTTTTAAGTGATTAATAGGATTAATCTTTGTTACAAGAGCCGTAGCCTACCGGAGGCGTCATGGACGCTGTCGCTCGCTAGGTATGAGTTTTAGTTAGCCAGAGCGACATTCCCGGTTGTTTTGCTTTAATAAAATTTTAGCTATTTAGCGTTACATAGGATTTCCTTTCGTGCTTTAGTATTATTTTGGCGAAGTATTCGCCAACTCTGGCCTACGCTAGGCCATGTAGCCTAGTCGTTTGGTCCTAGTACTTCCTGCATGATTTTTGTTTTTCCGAGTGTATTAAAATTTTATTGAAGCTTTAGGCTGTTTTTTATACATTTAAGATTATGTTGAATATTTCCAAGATAGTATACGAGTGAGTTTCGGTGATTTAGGTAATCGATTCTCTTGGTGCCTAGGCTAAGTTGCTTATGGAGCCTTAGTATACTTTCTCATACTCCCCGGTTGCTTTCTTTTCTTCGGAGAAGGTATGCAATCCCTTTCCCTCTGTTTAAGCCTTGGGCTTATCCCTAAGTGGTTTATCTGAATTAACTTTCGATAAAACTATACTGGGGTGTTACTCTACCTTCCTGTTCCAGTAAGTCTGGTTTCAGAGAGGGACAGAACAACAGAGTTTTTAGTCTGAGTCTGTGTTTGTCTGGCTTGGGGTAGAGTCTCCCTTGCTTGCCTGACACAGACATAGGAGGCTTAGCCTCCTTTGGTCACTACCGAAGGTTTCTGTACGAGATGATTCCTTCTTTTATGATCTAGCAGACTAGTCCTTGTTGCTGTTCTCGGGGGAGGATAAAATCCTTTCCCTGGGAGTAGCAACACCTTCCTTGCTTTGGTTCTTTGGGAGCTGGCACGTATTGCTGGCCTCCTCCTTGGATCTCCCTTAGGCTAAGATGAGTTTTCTTGGCTGCGGGTGATCCTTCACTAAAGCAAGGTTGGTAGGACCCTCTTTTGTCCCTTCCCCCTCTATCTCCGTAATGGCCTAGCCATTACAGTACTGTACGTCATTCTACATCTGGACCTAGGATAGGTTAGGATGTGGAATTGACTCAGTCCCTTGCCAGCCGTCAGACTCTGTCGGCCGGCAAGGGTCTTCTGCTTTGAGTGCTGCCCGGACCTCCCTTGGTCCCTCATCCATGCCTGCCTGTAGAGCCAGACGGCATTGGTCAGGAAGCCTGAATTAGATTCTCCCCTTCCTTATATGCACTCTTTCGGATTGCCGGGCTTGGAGGTAGTTTACGCTCTTATCCCGGCATCCATTCTGTTTTCTTCTAGTGCTGTACCCGACCCGGCTGCCGGCCTATGAGGCCGGCAGCCGGGCAGTCATAGTCCGCTGGTTCTTTTGCTGCCGGCCGGCATCGGTTGTTTACCTTGGCCGGCTAATCTCAGCCCTTGTCTGCCGGTCGCTAGGAGCAGTGGCCGGCAGCCGGGTGCTACCTTGTGTAGCCGACATTGGCTGTTGCCGGCCGGCAGTTACTGCCGGCCGGCACAGGCATTTGAACCAGCGTTCTGCCGCCTTATAGCTGTTAAGTAGTATACTTTAAAGCTAGTTATGGTGTGTGCCGGCCGGCAAGTGCCGGCCTGCACATAACCTCCTATACTGTACCAGTATTCTTCAGTATAACATATACTGTAAGAGGAAAACTATAGTATAAGTTTTGGTACAGCACTGTGTGTTCTAACACTTTTGTGTTGTCTTGCACAGCCCTTTGCTGTTGCCTTACAGATAAGAAAGTGAGTTCTTTCTTGTCTATTATCCAGGATTTTAAAATCATTGCTTAGGTGTGAGCTCCACCTGTTTCCCCTGGAAACTTGGCATTGGTTATTCTAGAAGAGATTAACCATTCGATTTTATTATCTGGAAGGCTGCAGCAATTGGTTGTGAGGGAAACACAAGTGTGTGTCTTTCCTTTCTGAATTGTTATGCTAAACTGTGCATATCCAGTGATACATAGTTCACTTGATACTCATGGAAATTTTCTTCTCTTTGCAGGAGGTACGTCCGAAGTGCGGAAGTGCTTTCTGCAACGTCCGCAGTAAGAACCTCTGCGGACATGGATTATGTAGGAGACATGCAGCATGCGCTGTCTCCAAAGGTGAGCTCCGGTATTGGGACCCCCAGGTATGTACCGTGTGCTCTAACCTGATTACTGAAGCTTTTGATTCCCCTAGGACAGCGGAATCAAGGGATATAGCAAGGGGGAAGCTTCGCACCTGGGTAAGGGGCTTCCAGAAGAACACCTCTGGACCTTATCTTCCAAGTGAGAAGATGAGGGCTTACCTTTTCCCTAGGGCATCAGCTGATGCAGTGATTCCCCAGCCTCAAGAGGAGATCCCCCTAGTTCAGATCCAGGTGGATGCTGAAGTGGCAGTCGCCGTGCAAGACATCCAGTTGGGCGACAGGATGTCAGACGTGTCCGAGCGTCTGGAGGAAGACCTCCTGGCAGGAGGCCAGGATGAAGATCAAGCCCCAGACATCGTAGAGGAAGAAGCCAACGAGGTGTCGGCTGCTCCGGTTCTGATCCCTGAACCTATTTCCTCAACATCGTCCGCTCTCCCAGTAGAGCTGGGACAGGCCCTCTCCTCCATTGTTGGAATGATCCAACAAATGCAGAAGGAGAATATGGAGAAGGCGGCTGCAATGGAACTGCGGATGCAGGAGCTTGCAGCATCACGTGGGCCCCAGAAAAGGCTCACTGTGAAAGACCTTCCCTTGTGCTCAGATGCTAACCCGTGGAGATATGCCGAGCACATGCCGATGACGACTGGAAAGATCGTCATGTCGGATAACTGGGTTCAGTTCCCCTTGAGGAAATGGAATTCTGGCCCAGCAAAGGGTCGTATCCGGACTGTTATGTCCGGTTGAGGAAGGAACCAGCTTCAAAGGAGAAGACAGAGCCGAAGGAGGTCATAGTGATGGACCATGCTAAGGCTCAAGCTTTGCTTTCATCTTCGATGAAAGAGAGGGGCTTCACAAACTCAAAAGTTACTGCATTGAGTAAGAAGCTCCCTTCCTTTGTGTCCTCTCCTGCTAGAGCCTTCCCCTTTTTGCAGAAAAGGTTTGCGGCTGTATTAAAAGCAGTCGAGGCTGGTAAGCCTTGCCCCTCCCTGGAGGAGTGTAAACCCTTGTCGCTGGCCCTACCCATGGACCACAAGGACTGGAAGGATGTCCATCTTACCTTCTCAGTCGGGAAGTTGGAGGCTGATATTGCCGGACGTCAGTTCGGTGAGAACCTCCCTAAGCTGTCTGACTTTCTTTTGCGGAGAGAGCTCGAGACAAAAGAAAGACTGGCTGCCTCAATGTCTCTTCAGACCACTCTTGAGACGATGGCAAGTGACCCCAAGGTCCATGAAATGTTCATGGTAGTGGCCAAGATTCATCTGGCCACAGTGACGAAGGATCTTTACAGCTTCGTCAGGGCGAGGAGAGCTTGTAGGGAGTTCGTGTTCACCTCGGCTACGGTGAGGCACGAGCCAAGGAAACTAATCTCCTCCAACATTTGGGGCAAAGACCTTTTCCCCAGCGAGTTGGTCAAAGAAGTTGTGGATAAGGCCGCCACGGAGAATAGAAATCTTCTCCAAAAGTGGGGCCTGTCTATCAAGAGAAAGTCTTCCCCGGATGAGGGTCCCCAACCGAAGAGGAAGACTAATAGGCCTAGGCTACCGTCTCGGCCAGCCAAGCCAGTTGAACAGTAACAGCAACAGCAGTTGCCGATGCCTTCAGTGCCCCAGATGGTGACACAAACCCCGACCACTTTCCAGTGGGTACCCCAGGCCGTCTCGACACAGTCCACGGTGTTCACCCCAACGTTCGAAGGGCAGTCTACTTCCTTTCGAGCAAAGCCTAGAGGAGCAGCCAGAGGCTCGTCTAGGCGCCCCTCAAGGGGAAGGGGATTCAGGGGCGGTCGCGGTCGGGGAGGCAAGACCTCAGGACGGCAGTCCAAGTGAGATGATGCCGGTAGGAGGGAGACTTCAGAATTTTCGGGATCGGTGGACCTTCGATCCCTGGGCCCACAGCCTTCTCAAGAACGGACTGGGCTGGAGCTGGTACAGCACTCCACCCCTGTGCCCTCGGTTTTTTCCAACACTCCACCCCCGTTCTGGAGGAGTACGTTCAAGAACTGTTGGAGAAAAATGTGATCCGAAGGGTGAAGTCCATCAAATTCCAAGGGAGGCTGTTTTGTGTTCCTAAGAAAGACTCGGAAAAGCTCAGAGTCATTCTGGACTTGTCGCCACTCAACAAGTTCATAGTGAATTGCAAATTCCAGATGCTAACACTGCAACACATAAGGACCTTACTGCCCAAGAGGGCATATTCCGTCTCCACAGACTTGTCAGACGCCTATTGGCACGTTCCAATCAACCGTCGACTCTCCCCCTACCTAGGGTTCAAGCTACAACGAAGACTATACGCCTTCAGAGCCATGCCATTCGGGCTAAATATAGCCCCAAGGATTTTCACGAAGCTTGCGAGCGTAGCTCTCAAACAATTACGCCTAAAGGGAATTCAGGTAGTTGCCTACCTGGACGACTGGCTGGTGTGGGCAGCATCCGAGACAGAATGCTTGCAAGCTTCCAGTCAAGTGATCCAGTACCTAGAGTATCTAGGCTTCAAGATCAACAGAAAAAAGTCTCGACTTTCTCCATCTCAAAAGTTCCAGTGGCTGGGAATCCACTGGGACTTAATGTCACATCGTTTCTCCATCCCGGCGAAGGAAAGGAAGGAGATGGCGGGTTCTGTCAAGAGACTTCTAGATTCCGAAAGGATATCAACACGCGAACAGGAGAGGGTACTGGGCTCTCTCCAGTTTGCTTCGGTGACAGACCCAGTGCTACGATCACAGCTAAAGGATGCAACCGGAGTTTGGAGAAGTTATGCATCAAACGCGCGAAGAGATCTGAGAAGACCAGTTCCGCTTCGGCTACGTACTCTTCTCAGGCCTTGGTCCCAAGCCAGGCATCTAAAGAAGTCGGTTCTTCTTCAGCCACCTCCCCCGTCGGTGACGATTCACTCAGACACCTCGAAGGAGGTCACTCATCGGAAAAAAGTCCAGGGGACCTGGTCCAAGCTATTCAAGATCTTTCACATAAACTTTCTAGAAGCTATGGCAGTGTTCCTTACCTTAAAGAAAGTCTCCCCGCGGCACTCGATCCACATAAGGTTGGTGATGGACAGCGAGGTAGTTGTGAGATGCTTGAATCGACAAGGACCGAGGTCACCACCTCTCAACCAGGTGATGTTGGCTATCTTCCGATTGGCGGAAAAGAAGAAGTGGTACCTGTCGGCAGTTCACCTTCAAGGAGTCCGCAATGTGACAGCGGACGCTCTATCCAGGTTCACACCGATAGAGTCGGAATGGTCCTTAGACGCAGGATCATTCTCCTTCATTCTGAACAAGTCCCAGAACTGCAGATAGACCTCTTTGCGACGAAAGACAACAAGAAGTTGCCCCTGTACGTGTCCCCGTACGAGGACCCCTTAGCGGAAGCAGTGGACGCGATGTCCCTCGACTGGAACAGATGATCCAGGATTATCTGTTCCCTCCTCACAACCTTCTGTTGAGGGTCCTCAACAACTGAGATCCTTCAAGGGGGTAGCGGCAATAGTGACCCACAAGTGGTCGAACAGCGTGTGGTTCCCCCTGGCATTGGAACTACGACTGAAGTTTCTACCACTACCAGATCCAGTTCTGACCCAGCGAGTCCAGAAGTCTTCTGTCTGCGCTTCATTACAGAAAACCCGGATCCTGCAGCTCATGATTTTCTCTCCCTAGCGGTGAGAAAGCGTTTCGGGATTTCGGAAGCCAGCATAGACTTCCTAGAGGAAAATAAGTGCAAATCTATTAGAAGGCAATAAAGTTCTGAAAGCCTACGCTAGGCTCAGACCTTCAGCACCTCCGAAGCCCATTTCATGGTCTTTAGACAAAGTTCTTCATTTCGCTTCTCTGTGGAGCAATGAGGAGGGTGCGTTAATGGATTTGACCCAAATAGTTATTTTCCTATTTCCACTCGCAGCCGGGGCCAAGGTTAGTGAGATTGTAGCCCTCTCGAGAGAGGAAGGTCGTGTTCAGTTCCCGGATGGGGGAGAACTGAACCTGTTTCCGGATCCTTTGTTTCTCACCAAGAATGAGTTACCCACCAACAGGTGGGGTCCCTGGAGAATCTGCCCTCTGAAAGGAGATGCATCTCCATGTCCAGTAGAATGCCTAAAGGTCTATCTTCATAGAACTTCAGACTTCTAGGTGGTCAACTATTCAGGGGAGAAACATCAGGCTCAAATTTATCACTGAATCAACTCAGGGCGAAAATCGCATATTTTATTCGCAGAGCGGATCCTAACAGTACACCCGCAGGTCACGATCCGAGGAAAGTTGCTTCATCCTTAAATTTCCTTAATTGTATGGATTTTGAACATTTCCGTTCATACACTGGCTGGAAGTCTTCCAGAGTGTTCTTTCGCCACTATGCGAAGCAAGTGGAGCAACTAAAGAGTTCTGTGGTAGCAGTGGGTTGCGTCGTTAACCCTGCTGTTTAACTCTGCGAGGAACAGTGGTTTTAATTGGGACAATTAATTCCAGGGTGAGTGTGTAGTTACATTCTGTGCTACAAACTAAGTGAGGGCACTGAGGTGCCCACGTTGACTGTTCCACTTCCAAAGGTGAACCTAGCATAAGTACAGACATGTGTGCCGAGCGTTTCTAACGCTAATGTAACTGATTAGTAATACAGACTTTTCTGACCTTCATACCTCGGTATGTTAAAAGTGGCACTAATGTTTTTCTTTCAGATAAACAAGTTTCTGTTTACTATCAGACTTATGCTTAAAGTTTTGGTTATCCTCTTCTTATATATATATATATATATATATATATATATATATATGTTGTTAACCTGTCTGTTTATTGTCTATCAATAAACTTGTTCTTGAGAACCTTGCGTCTCCTTCACCTGTGTCAATTTATTGATATAATTGAGCATTCATTCTATGTATATTTATCTGGGATAATTCTAATAGATTGTTCCTGTATGCAAGCTATGTTGCATTGGTTTATGCTTTCCCTTATCGGGAGGACTCAGTCCCAGAAGGGGACGGTGGCGGTTTTACAAGTTTCCTCCTATGCGGATATAAACCTTTGTCCAATACAAGTATTGTGCGGAGAACTGGTCGATATTTCATATTGACGCAGTGGTTCTTTTCAAACTATGCTTTACTTAATATAGGGTGAGACCACTATATTAGCTTACCTGGTATTCATACATAGGTATATGTACTCTTCGAGACCTTTCCAAAGTCTAGTAGGACTCTTCCCTGTAGGGGGCAGAAAGCTCTAACATGGTTTATGGTTAGTTGAAAAGATGTATAACGGTAACATCTTAGGTCTCTAGGTCTAGTCAACCGGGAAAAATTACCTCCGGGGAGTACGGCACGTTCTGAGAATCCATAGATACAGTAATGCTCTGGTATACTTCCATCAGGACGACATGGCTTGAGCCCAAAAAACGGATTTTGAGCGAAGTGAAAAATCTATTTTTGGGTGAGATGGCCATGTCGTCCTGATGGACCCGCCCTTCCCTTCTATGAAAGGGCTGTAGGACCCCTCCCTACATACAGTATCTGTAGCACCTCGTGTACGCTACAAGGAATACAGATGACGCCAGGATTGGCGCCAGGCACGCTTACGAAACTGGAGAATAGGGAGCCTTGGGAGCAGCTCCCCCTTTTTCTCTCCCGTTTTCGTTTCTTGCCAATTGACTCCTCGATACGTAATCTCTGTTTTGGGTGCAGATTGCCATGTGGCGTGTCAAGAATACGTCCTCTGATATGTCGCGATATCCCTTTCATTAGGGATATTCGCTCCAGGAGTTAGAATTCTGGTACCTTAAGGTAAATTCTCTGGGAATATCGCCGTAGTTGTAATATACCCTAGGAAGCTACCCTATAGGAACTTCCATCAGGACGACATGGCCATCTTACCCAAAAATAGATTTTTCGCTTCGCTCAAAATCCGTTATATATAAGTATATATATATATATAGACGTATATATATAAGTATATATATATATATACACATATATATATGTCTATATATATATATATATATATACATTTATATACATATATATATATATATATATATATTATATATATATAGTAAATATATTTATTTATATATATATATATATATATATTTATTTATAGACATATATATATATATATATATATATTTATTTATAGACATATATATATATATATATATATAAATATATATTTATATATATATAAATATATACATATATATATATATATATATATATGTATATATATAGATGTATATATATATTATACATATATATATATATATATATAATATATATCTATATATATATATATATATATATAAAAGTAAATAAATAGATAAATACATGTATATATATATATATATATATACTGCATATATACACACGCATATATATATATATATATAAATATATACATATATATATATATATGTATATATATATATATATATGTATATATATATATATACTGTATATATATACATATATATATATATATATATGTATATATATAAATACATATATATAGATGTATATATATATTATATATATATATATATATATATATCTATATATATATATATATATATATATAAATAAATAGATAAATACATGTATATATATATATATATATATATATCATATTAATCATGGCCATTCATTAAAAAACAATAAATTCCTGTGACATAATCAAATCTGTAGAATGAAGAAATAATTTTATCTAATACCCTCCTTTGTATATATATATATATATATATATGTATATATACATATATATATATATATATATATGTATGTATATATATATGTATATATATAAATATATATATATATATATATATATATATATATATATATATATATATATATATAAATATATATATATATATATATATAACGGATCTATTTTTGGGTGAGGTGGCCATGACGTCCTGATAGAAGGTTCCTTTAGTAGCTTCTTAAGTGTATATATGTCTACAGTGGATATTCCCAGAGAATTAAACCAAAGGTTTCACAGAATTCTAACTTCTTGCGCGAGTACCCTAAAGGTTTCCTTTTATGATATCGTATATCAACAGGGGACGTATGCATTGACACGCCACATGGCTATCTGCACCCCATATAGCATTTACGCTTCGTTGGGGGAAAAGGTGGCGAGATAACTGAGGAGCCATTGCAAAGTTATCCTCCTACGTTACTGTTACGGTACCTCGCGACGTAAACAAACGGCAGCCATAGCTGTCCGCCATCATGAATGACGTCACGTCCATCTTCTTCATTCCAAACTCAGCGCATCTATCAGCCTCCACGGTACAATATGGAAGGGAGGGGCCTGGCAGGCAGAACTGGAAACAGCAGGTATGGTCCATCAGGACGTCATGGCCATCTCACCCAAAATAGATTTTTTGCTTCGCTCAAAATCCGTTTTTTGGGCTCAAGCCATGTCGTCCTGATGGAAGTGTACCAGAAAATTAGTGTATCGAGGTTTTTCCCCATTCCAAGTGCCTTCTATTTCAAACAATATTCCTTTGGTCTGGTGACCATAGAGACCGTGATATCTCCTTTATATGTCACTACCAGTGGCATAAAAATGACATGGCTTCCGGCCCCCCTGGCAGGGAGGTCCTGTTTGGACAAGAGGAATATCTCGAAGTGCCCTGATGAAGATAAACTATCCTGGATGCGAAGATCGTGTCGGTCTTGTGGACAGATCAGAAGGTTAAATATTTATGTAGGAACAATATTTCACTGATTGGTGAGCATATTTCAGACAGGAGATTTATTATACATAATATAATAATGAGAATAGGGGCAAAGAAAACAGTAACAGCAATTTATTTTGATATGGAAAGGCGAAATAAGACGCATATGGTAAATAAAATATCTATTTTATTCAAGAAATTGCAAAATTAAAAAAAGGTAATTATTTACAATAATATAAATGAATAATGGACATAGATTATGAGTTGACAGACGATAATGTGGAATCTGAAAGGGAAAAAATTATTGCCTTTATACACATAAGTTCCCAGAGGAACAAAAGTCTGTTTTAAAATCACTATACACTTCATGTCAAAGAACCTGTGGCACACGTGTGAGAATATATGTCACTTCACCTTGGGGAAGAACAGTCGTTTTTGGCGAGAAACGTAGGGTCAGGGAAGAGGGTAAGTTCCCCTGTTTCGGCGAACTGTATCTGGCCCTCCTCTCTTGATAATGCCACTATTTCACTGACTCGAGCTCCCGATGCGAGAGCAAAAAGGAAAATTACTTTTTGAGTCAAGTCTTTCAGAAGGCAAGATTCATTGTCCAAGTTAGAGGCAAAATGAAGCACCTTATCCAGGGACCAGGTGATGGGTCTCGGTGGAGGTACAGGACGGAGTCTAGCACATGCCTTCGGGAGTTTGTTAAAGATCTCGTTGGACAAATCTATTTGGAAGGCGTACAGTAGTGGTCTAGTCAAGGCCGATTTACAAGTGGAAATCGTATTGGCTGCCAAGCCTTGTCCATGAAGGTGAATAAAGAAGGACATGTAAAAATCTATGGAGATTTCTGTAGGATTTTTTGCCTTGACAAAGGACACCCACTTCTTCCAGGATGATTCGTATTGCCTTCTGGTAGACTTTGTTTTGTATTCCTCTAGGAAGTCTAAACTTTTCTTCGAGATACCGAACCTTTTCTTAACGGCTAGGGATAGAAAATCATGAGATGAAGGTCTTGGACTTTCTTTGATGAATTGAAGACAGTCGACTTCTGCACCTGTTGGGAGAGAACTGGGCCTGGCAGAGGGATCAGCTTGGGCTGTAGCTCCAGAACTAGGGGAAACCAGTTGCTCCGGGGCCACTTGGGAGCCACTAGGGCTGCTGTTCCCTTGAAGGTTCTCAGCTTGGAGAGGACTTTCAGCAGAAGGTTGGGTGGAGGGAACAGGTAAATCTTGGACCATCTGTTCCAGTCCAGGGACATGGCGTCCACTGCTTCCGCCTTGGTGTCCTTGTAACGGGCCATATAACGAGGAAGTTGTTTGTTGTCGCTCGTCGCGAAGAGATCGATCTGTAGTTCTGGGACTTGACGAGAGATGAAGGAGAATGATCTTGCGTTTAGGGACCATTCCAACTCTATGGGGCTTGTCCTCGATAGAGCGTCCGCCGTCACATTGCGGAATCCTTGTAGGTGAACTGCAGATAAGTGCCACTTCTTGTCCGCTAGGCGAAAAATGGGGAGAAGCACTTGGTTTAGGTAGGGCGATCTTAAGCCCTGATGGTTGAGACATCTGGCTACTATGGAGCTGTCTGGAGTTAGACGAATGTGGATCGAAGGACACGGAGATAGTTTCTTCAGAGTGAGAAGAACCGCCATGGCCTCCAAGATGTTGATGTGAAACGTCTTGAACAAGGGAGACCATGTTCCAGGGATGCGTCCGTGTGGATGTTGATCGACGGAGGCGGTGGTTGAAGAGGGATGGATCTTTTCAAGGTCCTTGTTTCTGACCACGGCTTGAGAAGTGAGCGAAGCCTGTTTGGTAGGGGTCTTTTGAGATCTCTTCTAGCGATGGATGCGTTTCGTCTCCAGACTCCTGAGGCATCGTTTAGCTATGCTCGTAGCACTGGGTTTGTCACTGAGGCGAACTGTAGGGAGCCTCGTTCTTGCTGTCGTCTTGAGATCCGTTTGGATTTGAGAAGTCTTTTGACAGACCCGGCTATTTCCTTCCTTTTCTTCAGGGGGATGGAAAGGCGGTGTGACTGAAGATTCCAATGGATTCCTAACCATTGAAACTTCTGAGCTGGAGACAGGCGAGACTTTTTGGTGTTTATCTTGAAACCCAGATGTTCCAGGAATTGGGTCACCTTTCTGCAGGCTCGCGAACATTCTTCTAACGATGTCGACCAGACCAGCCAATCATCGAGGTAAGCCATCACTTGGACGCCTTGGAGGCGTAGTTGGTGGACAATTGTGTCTGCTAGCTTCGTGAAGATTCTTGGAGCCACGTTGAGCTGAAGGGCATGGCCCTGAAGGCGTAGGTTCTTCTTTGGAGCCTGAATCCTAGGTAGGAGGAAGCTTGGTGGTTCATTGGGATGTGCCAATAGGCATCCGCTAGGTCTATTGAGACCGTGTAGACCTTGTGAGGCAGTAGGGCTCTTATATTTTGAAGAGTCAGCATCTTGAATTTGTTGTTCACAATGAACATGTTGAGAAGGGACAAGTCGAGAATGACTCTGAGCTTGTCTGAGTCCTTCTTGGGAACAAAAAAGTCTTCCCTGGAACCTGGTGGACTTTACCCTCTTCATCACCTTCTTGTTCAAGAGTTCTAGGACATATTCTTCTAGGATGGGGGTTGATGACTGGAAGAATTGATGGAAGGTTGGAGGTGATTGTGTCCAGCTCCAACCTAGTCCCTTCTTGATGATGCTGTGTGCCCAAGGATCGAAGGTCCAGCGATCCTGAAAGTGGCGGAGTCTTCCTCCCACCGGAAGCACTTCATTGCTTCTGGTTTCCCGAGGGTTTGCCACCTCGGCCGCTTACTCCCCTTCCTCCTCTGCCTCTGGAAGGACGACGAAAGGAGTCTCTGCCGGAGCCTCTACCTCTGGGACGAAAGGTAGTTGACTGGCGTTCGTAGGCAGGGGTGAAGACCGATGATTGGGACACCACCGGTCGGGGGACCAACTGAAAGGTCTGTTGTGGCTGTGCCACTATCTGGGGAGTAGCGGGAGCCGGAAACTGGCGTTTGGATTGACGCTGCTGGGGTCTAGGCTTAGACGATTTCCTCTTAGGCTGTGGGCCTTCATCCTGAGAGGACTTCCTTTTACGTGACATGCCCCACATGTTGAGAAGGTTCCGATTCTCAGTGGTGGCCTTATCCAGGATCTCCTTCACCAAAGCAGTTGGGAAGAGATGCTTGCCCCAGATATTGGAGAAGATTAGTTTCCGGGGTTCGTGCTTGACCGCCGCATTGGCGAACATGAACTCTCTACAGGCTCTCCGGGCCTTGATGAAGCTATATAAGTCCTTCATCACGGTACCAAGATGGGTCTTCGCGAGAACCATGTAGAAATCTGGGACCCTGATGTCCCCGGCCATTACTTCAAGTTGGACTTGAAGGAATAGGGAGACAGCTAGCCTCTCCTTGGTGTCCTGTTCCTGACGGATTAGGTGGTCGTTCTACTTAGGGAGATCTTTGTTGAACTGTCGTCCCGGGACGTCAGGTCGGGGGGGGGGGGGAGGGCGAGGGAGAGAGGCCTACACTCCTCCAGTGTAGGGCAGGGTTTTCCCTCCTCCACCGCCTTCATGAGAGCATTGAAGGCCTTTTCCATGAAAGGAAAGGTCATGGTAGGGGGAGCAGGAAAGGATGGATGCTTCTTGCTTAGTCCCGGCATCTTCGAATTGGTGAAGCCTCGGGTCTTGAGGCAATCTGCCAGCATAGCCTATGCCTTTGAGTGCTCGAACACGATCACTTCTTTGGGTTCGGTCTCCTTCTTGGAGGCCGGCTCGGACCTGAGTCGGGCGTAACAGTCCGGATATGCCTCGCAGCTGGGGAAGAACTCTACTTCTTCGAAGGCGACGGCACCTAACTTGTCGTTTATGAAGATCCTGCCAGTTGTAACTAGCATATGCTCAGCGTACCTCCAAGGGTTTGACACCGAGCAGGGAGGAAGTTCCTTGACCGAGATCTTTTTCGGTTGCTTCCATGAAGTGACGTTTGAGGTCCTCTTGGCCCTTATGGAACCTTTTGTCCATAAGCGCCACCAGAACTTGGATGGTATCCTCGGTGGTTGGCAGCGCAGGAAGCGAAGCAGTAGAAGTGGATGGCACTAGCTCCTCGACCACGGTAGGAGTCACAGGAGGTGCCTGGGCAAGCTCGCCCTCTGAATCAGGGAACTCCACCTGATCCTCTTCTTCCTCCACATCCTCACCCATGAGGGTTCTCTCGATGTTGTCGGACCGGACACGTCCTACATCTTTTCAACTTCGTCTATGTGACATTTTCGGAGAGCAGCCGAAACGTCGGGTTCAACCACCAGTTGAACGCAGGGGATCTCATCCCTAGTTATTACGGAGTTAGCCGTAGCTTTGGGAAAGAGAAGGGCCTTCATCTTCTCATTGGGGAGATAAGGCCCTGAGGCGTTTTTCTGGAAACCGTGCACCCACTTGCGCAGTTTTTCTCGAGCATTGTCCCTGGCCTCCACGGATATCAGTCATTGTAATATGACTTATAGTAATCTTAAAATAAGCAATAACTTAGAAATTATAAGATTCATTTATCTAAGCTCAGGATAGGTGAGCTAGAAAAGAAGTAGGAAGACACATACCTGTGCATCTTGCCCAGCCAATTGCCGTGACTATGCCCCATAATTAATTCCATAGGACCTATAGGGTTCTAGAGGAGAGGAGAGCATCCTGTAGGATGAGCCAAGCTTAGGCTTCCTATAAGGAATTAATTATAGAGAGGTGTAGACCTGAAATTATTCAATTCATATAGGGAAAGAAAGGGGGAAAAATAGGATAAACCCCCATTTTTTAAAGGATTGGCCCCGGCAAGAGACTGCACTAGGAAGCACAGAATATGCTGGAAATGTTTTACTGTACATCCGAGTACAATAGTTGTCGTTCTACGGTATGAAATACCAGAGAAGGACTGGCTAGTCCACCCGGCTGCACTATAGTGACTGCTGGCACGGGGCCGGCAGCCGGGGAGGGGTGATTGTCCACTGTAAGCCAAGGTTAGGAGCGCCGGCAGACTGACGGCACGCCGGAGGTCCGTCCGGCAAGGTGAACCCGTCAAAGACCACAAGCTAAGTGGCTGGGAGCAAGGAATATACTTGGGAATGGCGATCGACGGCACGGCGGCGGATCACCGGCAGGATGGCGGCCTCCGGCAGCCGGCAGGCAGTCGACCTTGGTAGACCTAAGCTGACAACATTCGATGAGGCAGGAAGGTTACCAGAGATGTCGGCGGCTAGCGCTGGCAAGCGGAGGCGGCAGTGGACCGGCACCAGATAGTCAGAGGGAAAGGTAAGTAGGGAAGGTAAGGAAGGGTAATACCCAATATCCAAACTAACCTTTCCCCGGAAGGAGTGTTCTCATGATAGGAGGGGAGATGCCTATCATCCGGCGGCAGGGAGCCGGCAGCCGGCTATAGTGCCTGTGGTAACCCAAGAGAGGATCAGAGAACACTCAAAGAGGGAGGTCTTCCGCCGGCACTACCCCATAGTTCAACTAGGTAGGGAAGTGTAGCAGAGTGGCCACCCAGCAGAAGAGCATAGCCAATCCCACAACTCGCTGCAAGCGAGGAGTTGTAGGACAGCGGACAGGAGTGTGATGGCGAGCCAACACAAAGGGACAGAGTGGGGAGGGCGTGAGGGTCCTGGGAGGGAGCAAAAGGGGTGGTGACACACCCTACGCTCCCAAGAGAGAGAGGATCTGTTCGGGTGCTAGCCTACCCAGGGAGAAGAGAACGCTCTCCAACCTAGGGAAGGTTAGCTCAGACCAGGTACAGCACCAGAGTACTGTCCTGAAATATAATAAAACAGAATCCACCCAAGCCTAGCCTAGGCCAGGAGAATCATTCTCCTAGGCTAGGGAGGGGAAGAGTTGGACAAATCGCTAGACTGCAGGGAGGAAGGGACATGTCCCAACCAAGTGCAGTCTAGGGGGAAAGGCAGAGCCCTTCCACCTTCAACCTCAGTCGATACCATAAGGAGAAAACGTTCTCCTAAGGTGAGCTGGAATGAACGACAGTTACTCTTGGGTTCTGTCCCAATTCAAGCCATGAACAATGGCGAGGAGAAGGAAAAAAAAAACCCCAGCCTAACCTACCCGAATGCAATTCGAGGTAAGAGGGCTAGGGTATAGCGAGGCTACCCAGAGGGAGGAGGTTACCTTGTAAGGTAACAGGGGAGATAAGGAGGCATACAAGGGCCCCAACATTAGGTTAGGGGAGTGACAATGGGTAGACCATGCACGATCCCTTGAATGGTCCCTAGAAGGCGAAAACACATGTGCAACACTGAATCTTGTATGTATAAATGCCTATATCTTCATTTCATAAATTTAAAACACTAGGAACACTTATATCATTCAGTAAGTAAACATAAACACTAGGCATCGAGCCTAGGATAGGCTAGTAGGCTAGCATGGGGATCGGCTAACTAAGTGCGCCAAGAATACTATTGGCATAATATAACTATTTCCTAGCAATGAAGACTAAATAACTAATTTAGTTATGAGACCAGGAACGCTGTTCTGGCTAACTAAATAAAGCATGTGGTGCAAACAGTGGCGTCGTAACATGACGCCTCCGGTCAGGGCACAGCTCCACCACAAAACACAAGATTTAAGGAAAAATAGTCGTTACTTTACGGCCAGAGCTTATTTATACAATACAAGAACATGGTACTCAACTTTCCAGAAGAAGGCGAGGATGAAGGTTGCAACATGGCGAAAAATAAAGATCACTTGGAAAAACCAAACAACGTAGATCGCTACAAAGGTTGGAATGAAGAAGACGGACGTAACGTCATTCATGATGGCGGACAGCTATGACTGCCGTTTGTTTACGTCGCGAGGTACCGTAACAGTAACGTAGGAGGATAACTTTGCAAAGGCTCCTCAGTTATCTTGCCACCTTTTCCCCCTCGAAGCGTAAACGCTATGTGGGGTGCAGATAGCCATGTGGCATGTCAATGCATACGTCCCCTGTTGATATACGATATCCTAAAGGGAAACCTTTAGGGTACTCGTGTCAGAAGTTAGAATTCTGTGAAACCTTTGGTTTAATTCTCTGGGAATATCCACTGTAGACATATACAGTGAACCCTCGTTTATCGCGGTAGATAGGTTCCAGACCAGACCGCGATAGGTGAAAATCCGCGAAGTATTGACACCATATTTACCTATTTATTTAACATGTATATTCAGACTTTCAAAACCTTCCCTTGTACGTAGTACTGTTAACAAACATCCCTTCAATGTACAGAACACTTAATGCATGTACTACAGTACCCTAAACTAAAACAGGCACAAATATTAAAGGCGATTTTATATCATGCGTTTCCTAAACACGCCAAAAAGCACGATAAAAAATGGCAACCAATGTTTCGTTTATGTTTCTCTGATCATAATGAAGAAACAAACGCATTTACACATCTGTGTATAGGTTAGTTTTTGCATCGATTATATTGATTATACAGTATGTTGATTTTGTTATTACCATTGTTTTACTTAATTTTTCTTAGGACTTTCAAATGAAATGTTTTTCTTTATGACGCCGCCTGAAACGACGGCGTCATAAAGTACACTCAGTAAACAACCACGCTCAGTAAACAACCACGCTCAGTAAACAAAGAAGGCATTTAACGCGCATGATGAAAGTGATAAATAATGATATTTACAGTAAAAGCTTTTAGAAAATATGTTATTACAAATATTATTTACCGTATCTATATAAAATCATACAGTACATACTGTACGTAGCAAAGCAGGAAAACAATTTACGAGAGAGAGAGAGAGAGAGAAAGAGAGAGAGAGAGAGAGAGAGAGAGAGAGAGAGAGAGAGAGAGAGAGAGAGAGAGAGAGATTGTTTTACGTATGTAAATGTAAATTTTAAACCAAAAAAGATATGATAGGTTACAACATGCATACTCTTCAGACTTTTAAAACCATCCCTTTAACTTAATGCATACAGTACTAAACTAAAACAGGCACAAATATTAAAATGTTAGAATATTAAAGTAAAAAATAAAGATTGTTACTGTACTCACCACGAAAGAAGTTCAAGAAAAACTTGAATGATGCTGGCGATGAATTTGCTGCACAGTAGAAATGATGATGATGAAGCTGATGATGTCTTCTACTGTGCAGCTAATGATAGTACTGTACAGTATTTTATGTCTCTTCAGACGGAGGTATCTTTTCCTGGGACACCTCTTCAACTTCTTCCTGAGACACTTCTTCAATTTCTTCCGAGGGCATTGTGATCGGAAGTTGCTGCCGCTGCTTCTTTTTTCGCAAGAGCATCCTGTAGGGAGTCATGTGTTCATCGATCTTGTTGTAGAATTGCATAGAACGAACCATATCCTCGTCCCACTCTTGCAACATTTCTTTCACCTCCTTCGCAAGCTTGCAGAGCTTGGCAAGCCGTTCTAATGTTAAGCCCGTTTCTTCGACATTTTCTTGGAGATCTTCCTGTGTTTCACTGTCTTCTTCACAGGCCGGTTTCGTCAGGTCTTCGAGGTCTGCGGCCGCGTAACTTCTACCGTCTTTTAACATATCGAGAAGCGTCACCTTCTCAGCAATCGTCATCATCTTTCGGTGGTGTTTAGGCTCACTACCAGCCTTAGTAGAAGCAGAACGCTTGGGAGGCATTGTACAGTAGGGTTTAACAGAAAGTTCAACAAAAAGTTCAACTTAAAACAGTCACGCACAGCACAGATTAAAGTTCACAATAACTTAACGTCTACACAGCGATACGGCGGGAGACATAGTGACCGCGAAAACGTAGATGCTGGAAGTTGGAGATGCGGGCAAAACACCAATCACAGGCTAGATAACAAAACTTGAGTTCTGATTCGTCATCTATCAGCGCTTGAACCAATCACAACCCGTCTTATATGCTACGTAGGTTACCAATTCAAAGTACAAGATACCCTGCGTATGCTGTACTGTACAGTAATAATAATATTAATAATAATAATAATAATAATAATAATAATAATAATAATAATGATAATAATAATAACAATAATAATTTTAATAACAACAACAACAATAATAATAATAATAATAATAATAATAACAATAATAATAATACAGCTTTACGTACGCTATTTTACGCTTTTGTTGTAGGATGTGTGTCTCTCTCTCTCTCTCTCTCTCTCTCTCTCTCTTTCTCTCTCTCTCGTACGCTTATTCGAAATGTGATTTTTTGCAACAAAGAATATTTTCGGATGCAGTACTACGTACGTATACATACAAAAGATTCATGGAAAAGAAGCACATCCATTACATTTGTAGTACACTAGTAGCCATCAGCAGCCTTACACCATTCTAATATGGTATGACTGCATCTGATTTGCGTTTCATGTTCGATTTAATTTTACTACGTACTGTATACAGTACTGAATTATCGTATGATCACATTCTCTTTTCGTGTTTTATTTCTTTCTGTGCTGAATTATATGTCATATGTAATGCAATGAACAATCAGTAAGAGCAGATATTACTAATTACAGTATTAATGGAATTACAGGTAACGAAATATCGTATTTGGGGTCTTCAGATATCGCGGTATTTTCGAAATTTCCGGAAAATCCGCGATATGTATATAGGCTATATATATGGGTGAATCCGCGATGGTCGAACCGCGAAGTAGCGAGGGTTCACTGTATACCCTTAGGAAGCTACTAAAGGAACCTTCCATCAGGACGTCATGGCTTGAGCCCAAAAATATATAGGCTATATATGGCCACTGTCAACCATCTGCAATTTCCTTTGCAATAGCCCCGAATTTGGAGTGGTAATGGCATAACAACGGCTGCTAGACATCAGTAAGTGGCTGGGGAGGTTATTGGTTAGGGTGTAAGTGAGGGGTGGTATATGCAAGTAGTGGATGGCTTTGTCGCCACTCCAGTTCCTACCACATTCCCGTTGGCTTCGGTCAAAGGTGAATGTCTCTACTTTGTCAGGAGTGGAGGTGCTGATGGAGTTCTGGAAGGTTGTGAATCGGCTGTCCATAAAGATGTCGACTTTGGTTATATGGTCTTTCATGGGCAAAATATCGGCATCGGGGATAGCAGCACGTACAGGTTAGGGTAGCGCCGTACCCAAAGGGCTTGAAGTACGTTCACTTCCCGATGAGAGCCGTCTGCCGAAGGTTGTTGAGAGAACCGAAAAAGGTTTTGCTATGCAGGTGGCCTGTGATGGCGAGTACTGCTCCAAGAGGTAGGATTTGAGGCCTTCATACATAATGTGGTGTCCAGTTGTCGCACAGCCAATCGGAGATTTCTGGGTAAGTGAGGGGCAGGCAGAAGGG
Organism: Palaemon carinicauda; assembly: GCF_036898095.1. NCBI lineage: Eukaryota > Metazoa > Arthropoda > Malacostraca > Decapoda > Palaemonidae > Palaemon > Palaemon carinicauda. Next base: position 55,963,544 of record NC_090740.1, read on the forward strand.
AATGGTCACTTTGCTGGTCACCAATGAGCGAGTGAGTATGAGTATATATAAACCCTTTCCAGTTAAGAACGGCACAAAAACTCAAACATGATGATGCAGGAAAATACAGGCATGAACAAATTATCAGTGCGGTGGGAGAGCGATAACGACAATACAATATACAAAAAACAAATATACCATTACATGAACAAGCGTGTCTAATACAACTTTCCCTGTTGTGACTTGATACATAAGCTTTTCATATGTCAACTGTAAGGATTTTACACATGCACACACACACACATATATGTATGTGAATATATATATATATATATATATATATATATATATATATATATATATATATATATATATATATATATATATATATATATATATATATATATTGTGGGGAATTTTTTATGTTTTCAGTGGGAACTTAGTCCGGGAAAGTCTCCTTATGACAGTTACATAAAGTTCAACAGGGGAGGATAATGAGCACGTACTCTCGGGGCACAAACACCCTGCTAATACTTTACTGTCACAATTCACTAACCGTCACTCTTAAATACAAAAGGGGGAAATGTTACTGTCCAGAGGCCGGAGAACTCCACACGTAGAATATAAGTAATTCATGGCCTACTCTAGCTTTGTCAGGTCTATAGTCATCTCACTCTCAGGCTCTGTTCCGACTCCGTCCCAGCTATCATAGCGAGATGCTGGACAGGTATTTTATGTTAATGTAATTAGACAAAATCCAAAATGGGAGCAGTGATGTAAAGTAGTTTAAAAGTTTAAAGATAAGGATCTTTACCTTCGAAGCAAATATTTTAATGCAAAGTTCCTCGCTGTTACCACCTATAGACTTACTTAGGTTTACTCTTTAAATATTCCCAGTTTAAATATTAAATAAATGAGAGAGCAAAAATACTAAAGAGGTTTAATTAACTTAATATTGATTTATTCACAAATTTACATTAAAAGAAAACGGACATCTTAACAGCACAAAAAATGGTATCAAAAGAAATGCAATTCAAATTATGAAAAATGGTTTAGACACGTAGTCTATAATAATTAATAATCAAAATGGGGTCGGACACGTGGCCCATGTGACCCAGAGACTGTGCTAGTCTTCAAGCAAGAAATAATAACGGAAAAATATTTACACACAATCCCACCACACACAGTCCGAATAGTGTAAAAGCCAGGTTCCCTATAAAGTTAAAATTAGTCTAAGCTAAGAAAAAATGGGGGAAAACTAAATGGCCATTGTTGTAGTACCTGCACTCCTTTGAGATTAGTCCTATGGTCATGATAGCTGTTGACCTGGTTGCACTTTGCACTCTTTACTGGCCCACCCCAAGAATCCTCGTTTGTGGCAATAGGTTTCCAGGTTCCACTCCTTCACTGTCTCCAGCCGGCAGCCACAGAACTCCTTGGTGAGTCACGTTTTGGGAGAGGGGGTGAGCCAGAGGTGCACAGGTTCACTGACCAGGCAGGTCAGTAGGCCAGGGCGGCTTCTAGTCGAATGGGCCCGACACTAAGGTCGAGGAGATCACCGGGCTTCACCTTGCCAAACAAGTGACGGTCATGATGCGCGCAGTAATCCATTGGGGGTGCCATATCGGGACTTCAGGACAGGGCAATATATTGTTGCAAGGAGTGCAGAGGAGGCCGGATTTTGTACTAAATACTTTAGAGAAATCTTGCTGCTCTAAGGGAGTTTATATATACAACAATCCTATCTATTCTGGCTTTCTAAAAATTAATAGTTTAAATGATTAATCAGCAATGGACTGGTGCGATGGGCATACATCTTAAAATTAACAAACCTTAATTGGTATTGAGAAATAAAAGATGTATTAATTCAGTAGTATTGAAATTTAGATCAAAATTAAGTTTAGGAATTTAATCTTGACCCATGTAGTTAAGGAAAGAACCAACATACGCCAGGGTTACACTAAGGCCCTCTGTTGTGCGTATCTACGCTGTGACGTCACGAGCAAGGCGTGCGCCGTGCGCCACTGTCAACAAGTTTTAGTTTAGAATAGTCCTCCCAATGTTTTGTTAAAGAAAACTTGATGTAGGAGAGAACGTTTAAGGGGTAGCTATAGTATTAGTAGAAGAGAGTTAAAAATACGATTGAAAGAAGAAGAGTGAAGAAAATTCTTCACACCCTGGGGATAAAGGGGAGAAAAAAGGAAGAGGGGTTAGTTCCGGCAAATGTGATTCAACTACTTGTTAGTATGAGCGAGATAAGCTTACTGGCTGAATGAAGAGTGAAGTCGTTCTTCACATCAACGTCCGTTTAAAGTTAACAAAACGCTGTTAACGTTAATTGAAATCAATTGAGTCAAAAGTTATGCTTGAACTTGAATTTGGGGAATAATGAAACTGCAGGCAATGCTTCACGGAAGCATTAAGATAAACAAATGATCAGTGTTAACTTGAAACGTGCGATGCAATAGTAATTAAATGATTAAAAATACTCAATTCTCTCCACCCTAGGGGTACGGATAGAACAAACAAAACGTAAGCCAATATCAGTTGAGTTCAGCAACAAGTCCGGCCAATGACAAATTTAAAATTATGGGGGTGAATCCCAATCCCGGTCTGACACCCAACGTTTTACATCAAATGATTTTACAAAGAAAATTACTGGCGTAATGAAAACTTTGTATTCATCGCCTGACAAAGGGAGAAAAGCTACTTCCTTCTCGGCGTTTAAAGGGGAAAATTTGTTTGACACTAGCCTGAATGATAAATTGAGAAAAACTAGGTCCATGGGGACATCGTATTTCTGACAGTGAGAGTCTTGGATGTCGTCTTTAATGAAAACGTTTGCAAGGGGAGCATTAAAAGTAAAAGTTATATTCAGCACGAGCTGAAGGATGTCAGGGGGATTATAGTAACATGACAAATTATCAAGGCAAAAATTAAACTTACGCTTGGAGGTTAAAGCAAGGGATTGGCCTGGAAAATGCTGCTGTATGACTTGGCAAAAATAATAAATGCTTTAAGTTGTGCCATATATAACAAAATGAAAATAATGAATGATGTTCAATGTACCGTTATCCTTAAGCAAATTGATTTGTAAACAGGCTCTAAGCTCCGGTGCTAGGTCTACATGTGTGACCTTCGCTAAATCCGTCGTCAGTGCACAAGGTTCCTTTCTGACTACTAAAGTCTTAACCTTGCGATCACGCGGCTCGTTCTGAGAGTGGGTTTCAGATTTTGACTTGGATATTTTAGCGTCAACACGGGTTGGAGCGGAAGTTACGGGCTTAAGAACTGGACTGTCAGGCAACGTGAGCACTGGTCCATGGGATGGTACGACTTTAATGATTGAATCTACAACTGGTACAGGCCTCTGCTGGCCATCACGCACACGGTTAAGTTGTGTGGTATCTGCGCTACCACTTGGGGTGTCCATGACAAGACAATGAATGGTATTTCCTTCGGGACGGACTGTCACCGACGACAAAGACAAAGGGGGTTGAGGGCGATCAAACGCTGGCGGCTTAATGTTTGGAGATGAGGACAGAGCAGGTGGGGCTGACACAAAATTATTAATCGTATGCCATGTTGGCAACATAGTATTGAAATGTGAAGATTTTACAGGTTGAGGAATTGAGACAAAATTATGAGCATTGTGCTTGACTGCTGATATATTAGAAGTAACAATTAGGGGACTATTAATAGCATTTACAACAGGACGTGTCACTGAAGGTGTCACCCTCAAAGAAAAATTAGCCTGATTAGCTTTAATTAGTAAATTGGGATGAGCCATGAGGCTATTAAAAGCAATCTCAATTTTACTTGAACAGGCAGCTAGCACGGGATAATTTAATTTAACGATGGGATGGTCGTAATGATGACTCCAAAAACTCTTGTAATCGCAAAGTTCATCTCTTACGTTACCAATAAGGGTTTTAAAATGACTTACGGCTTCTGGACCCATGCTGGGAAAATCTACAGAAGCCAGAGCATGAAGTGCTAGGTCTGCGTCCTCACAAACAAAGGTGAATGTCATCTCCTGTTCCTTAAGCCTAGCGTTAATCTCCTCGGGGCTAAGCGTTTCCACCTTAGGCGGTGGAGGGATGTTTACGTTAAAAGTGAAGTCCGCCATCTTGGAATGACCACGTTTTGATGAACGGATTCGTTAAAGCAAACAAAGGACAAATCTGAATTCTCAAATGAATGGGAAAATGAAACTTTACAAATTTGCAAGTGTGATAAATGAATATTGAAAATTACTCATAGTGAGAGGAAAATGGTTAATTAACAAACAAAGGTAAATCACGAAATTACTTTAAAATGCAAAGTGACCGGGTCTAACAAAGCAGACGATGCCCAGGTCACGTGATGTCAAAGACTTTGCTAAAATGAATTATATACGCACCTGGCGATAAATGATTGAATTAATTTACTTGAAAGTAAAACATATTAGAAAGCACATGGGCTTATGAATGCAAAGATTCAAGTTAAAAGTTAAAATAACAGGTCGAGGCTGACACTGTTGTGACGATTTCACAATTACGGGCGCACTAAGGCGACCACTGAACTATTCAAAATGTAGATAGGCGGACGAGGCAACGACTTAGATTTTAAAGTGCACTCTCTTGGAGGCTAAACAAAATGAAATTTCCCTCACGCGGAGGTAAAACAAAAATATCCTCGCTAAAGGACAGAAACAATATCTCCTCGCTAAAGGAAATTAAATGAACTACACGCAGTATTTTACTTACGGTAGAAAACAATTACGGACCCTTAGTTTGGGTTGTAAACAAGATCCGCCATCTCAGAACAAACACGTGGAATGAAACGGACTTGGTGTTAAGTTTTTACGTTACTTGTAAGAAGACTTAAAATTATGTTACGCCAATTCGCTCTGTAGGACAAGGACATATGCTAGGTATACGGGGAGCGTTAGTTAGAAAAGTTAAGGCTGGTTATGGAAGGTAAACGACACAAAGGATGATAGACCAAGGTACAAAATGTTACAAATTAGATGCTAAATTAGCAAAATTAGTTGACAGAACGAGTACACCGGCGCTCTAGCTGAGCAGTAAATACGGGCGTCTGAACAACAAAAACCTTAGTTCAAGTAGCTTAGAACTTTCTGGTATAAGTGGATTCCGCCACAACACTTGGGTGAACGGATCCGAGACAAAGCAAAGTTCCTATGACAAATTCTAGTCTTCCAGTAGAGAACATGCTAGCAACAAATTAACCTGGCTACGTAGCTCTTTCCTTAAACACGTGGTCGATACAAAAAGATCATGATGATCACAAATTTCTCTTCGCAATTAAGGTCTGGGCATTACACAGTCGACAAACTGGCTGTGTGCGTGTGGGTAAGTGATATAGCGAGTTACGATATGCTTAATCAAGCTGATTAATTACGTTAATGCTTCACAAGTCAAAGGTAAAAGATCTGGTTCGAAGGACCACTCGTGTGGAGAATTTTTTATGTTCTGAGTGGGAACTTAGTCCGGGAAAGTCTCCTTATGACAGTTACATAAAGTTCAACAGGGGAGGATAATGAGCACTTACTCTCGGGGCACAAACACCCTGCTAATACTTTACTGTCACAATTCACTAACCATCACTCTTAAATACAAAAGGGGGAAATTTTACTGTCCAGAGGCCGGAGAACTCCACACGTAGAATATAAGTAATTTATGACCTACTCTAGCTTTGTCAGGTCTATAGTCATCTCACTCTCAGGCTCTGTTCCGACTCCGTCCCAGCTACCATAGCGAGATGCTGGACAGGTATTTTACGTTAATGTAATTAGACAAAATCCAAAATGGGAGCAGTGATGTAATGTAGTTTAAAAGTTTAAAGATAAGGATCTTTACCTTCGAAGCAAATATTTTAATGCAAAGTTCCTCGCTGTTACCACCTATAGACTTACTTAGGTTTACTCTTTAAATATTCCCAGTTTAAACATTAAATAAATGAGGGAGCAAAAATACTAAAGAGGATTAATTAACCTAATATTGATTTATTCACAAATTTACATTAAAAGAAAACGGACATCTTAACAGCACAAAAAATGGTATCAAAAGAAATGCAATTCAAATAATGAAAAATGGTTTAGACACGTGGTCTACAATAATTAATAATCAAAATGGGGTCGGACACGTGACCCATGTGACCCAGAGACTGTGCTAGTCTCCAAGCAAGAAATAATAACGGAAAAATATTTACACACAATCCCACCACACACAGTCCGAATAGTGTAAAAGCCAGGTTCCCTATAAAGTTAAAATTAGTCTAAGCTAAGAAAAAATGGGGGAAAACTAAATGGCCATTGTTGTAGTACCTGCACTCCTTTGAGATTAGTCCTATGGGCATGATAGCTGTTGACCTGGTTGCACTTTGCACTCTTTACTGGCCCACCCCAAGAATCCTCGTTTGGGGCAATAGGTTTCCAGGTTCCCCTCCTTCACTGTCTCCAGCCGGCAGCCACAGAACTCCTTGGTGAGTCACGTTTTGGGAGAGGGGGTGAGCCAGAGGTGCACAGGTTCACTGACCAGGCAGGTCAGTAGGCCAGGGCGGCTTCTAGTCGAATGGGCCCGACACTAAGGTCGAGGAGATCACCTGGCTTCACCTTGCCAAACAAGTGACGGTCATGATGCGTGCGGTAATCCATTGGGGGTGCCATATCGGGACTTCAGGACAGGGCAATATATTGTTGCAAGGAGTGCAGAGGAGGCAGGATTTTGTACTAAATACTTTAGAGAAATCTTGCTGCTCTAAGGGAGTTTATATATACAACAATCCTATCTATTCTGGCTTTCTAAAAATTAATAGTTTAAATGATTAATCAGCAATGGACTGGTGCGATGGGCATACATCTTAAAATTAACAAACCTTAATTGGTATTGAGAAATAAAAGATGTATTAATTCAGTAGTATTGAAATTTAGATCAAAATTAAGTTTAGGAATTTAATCTTGACCCATGTAGTTAAGGAAAGAACCAACATACGCCAGGGTTACACTAAGGCCCTCTGTTGTGCGTATCTACGCTGCGACGTCACGAGCAAGGCGTGCGCCGTGCGCCACTGTCAACAAGTTTTAGTTTAGAATAGTCCTCCCAATGTTTTGTTAAAGAAAACTTGATGTAGGAGAGAACGTTTAAGGGGTAGCTATAGTATTAGTAGAAGAGAGTTAAAAATACGATTGAAAGAAGAAAAGTGAAGAAAATTCTTCACACACACACACACACACACACACACACATATATATATATATATATATATATATATATATATATATATACATATATATATATATATATATATATATATATATATATATATATATATATATATATATATATATATATATATATATATATATATATGTATATATATATATATATATATATATATATATATATATATATATATATATATATATATATATATATATATACGGATTTTGAGCAAAGCGAAAAATCTATTTTTGGGTGATATGGCCATGTCTTTCTGATGGAAGGTTCCTTTAGGCAGCTTTCTAAGGGATATTTGGGAAGGTTCCTTTTGGCAGTTTTCTAAGGCATATTTGGCTACAGTGATACTCCCAGAGAGTAGACCACAGGTCTCCAGAATTCTAACTCCTGGCGAGAGTATCCTTAAAATAACTCTTAAGGATATCGCATAATATCAGGGGACGTATTTCTTATTACGACACATGGCAATCTTCACCCCGAATAGAGTTTTCGCTCTGAGGGGGAAGAGTGGCGAAATTGAAGGGGAGCCATCATCAAGATTACCCAGTGGATGCCCTTCCTGTACTACTACGGCGAACTATTCCTTGTTGCAATTAAGCATGGATAGCTGCAGATAGAGTAGTTTTGGGTGGGGATTTGTTTCATATATGTATACTCCTTTTTTTTTTTTTTTTTTCAAAATGGAGGGCGGGTCCATCAGGATGATATGGCCATATCGCCCAATGATAGATTTTTCGCTTTGCTCAAAATCTGTTTTTTTGGGCTCAGCCATGGGTTCCTGATGGAAGTTACCAGAGAATTACTTGAAAGTACTATATCTGTGGGTTTGTATAAGTGCCTTTACCTTGACTCAGATTCCTATATGGTCACTCAGACCATATGAATGTATAACACTACCATTATTTGTCACATCCGCTAAGTTTGGAACTTACTTGGGGCTTCTTGCCCCCTCCAGGGAATATGTCAATACTGACTATAGAAGCGTCAAGGTTGTATTCGTGAGATCAAAGTCAAATTTAGCTATTACCAGTATGTTCACACATACGAATAAATTCAAGTATTGTAATTTTAGGAAAATAAAAGACTCTGGTTAGTTTCATTTGACTACTTGTAGGGCGAATAAGACGCAAATACATTTTATGTATTTATTTGTATAGACAAAAATAAATACAACAACGAATGTATTAAAATAGGATCCTTTTACATAAACAACATTTTCAAAATACATATTCATTTTTGGGCTCAAGCCATGTCGTCCTGATGGAGGGGTTCCTAATAGTAGCTTCCTGAGGGATATTTGTACTACAGTGATATTCCCAGAGAATTTACCTTTAGGTCTCCAGAATTCTAACTCCTGGCGCGAATATCCTTAAATTTCTCTCAAGGATATCGCATAATATCAGGGACGTTTTCTTGACAGGCCGCAGAGTAATCTTCACCCCGAATAGCATTTATGCTTCGAGGGAGAAAGTGGCAAAAATAGAAGGGGAGCCATATCAAGGTTACCCTACTTCCCATACTACCATTGAGTATCAAGATGGCGCCCTATCCAAGATGGTGGACATTCCTAATTTTGTAACGAATTTGCACGGTGGTGTTCCCTGTTGATCTAACTTTTTTGATCGATTCTGCAAGGATTATCATGCAATCTCCAGCTTCTTTCACCTCTGGAAAGTTGAGTATTGATTCTTTACAATGTGTATATTTTAGCTCCTGTTTCACATTGAAATTAGAGTAATTTATTGTGATTAGTAGCTAGGACTGTTACCGGAGGCGCCATGGGTGCTGTTGTTCGTTAGGCATGTGTTGTTTAGTTAGTAGAACGACATTCCCAGCTGAAATAGCATTAATTAACTAATTATGAAAGCTATTTAGGCAATTTATACTTGTAAATATATTTATAATATGCATAATTTTCCTTTTTCCATGTCGATCGTATAAGGTAGAGTTTCGGTGATTTAGGTAACCGAGATCTCGTCTCGCCTAGGTAACCTAACCTAGGCAATGTAGTATACTTTCAGACATTTCCCCGGTTACCCTCGTGTATCGTTTTATCAATTCAGGCGGAGATAGATATCTCCTAGAATTATCATATAAACCGATACTCGTCTTCAGTGGAGATTTAAGGGTAATCTCTCCTTCCCTGTGAGTGTAGCCTTAGGCTAAAACCCTAGTGGGTCGTGCCTCGAGTTTTCATTCAGGCATGACTAGTCTAGGTTTTTCTGTCCCTTCCCTTAGACGCAGATAGCAGGTTTTGGGATTCAGTCAGAACCTCAGAGTATATAGTCTTGTGCCGGCAGCCGGCCGGCAGGGTGAATAGTCATTCCCCTGCCGGCTAGGCTGCCTGCATAGGAGGCTAGTCCTCCCTAGACTGCACTTGAAGTGGTTGTATATGACGCCACCTTCTCCCTGCGGTCTAGAAGACTAGTCCTGTGTCGCAGCCATAGGCTGAAGAATAGAATTCTTCTGCTGCCTAGGATAGTGCCGGCACTAGAACTCTGTATCTCCTTTGTTGAGAGGAGGCAGCACTGCCGCCGTCCCCTTTACTGTATTGGCAGACCCTAGGCTGGGGAATAGAGATTCTCCTGCCACCTAGGATGGCGCCGATACTGAAACAGAGTTTCTTAATGGTGTGGTAGGACTGGCATCCTTGCTGGCTCCTTCCATACCTCATACAGGACCATTTTCCCTCCCCCCTCTGTCCTTTAATGCATATGGCCACCTTAGTAAAAGACCTTTATGCCTTCATGAAGGCTAGGAGAGCCTGTAGGGAGTTTGTGTTCGCTGCTGCAACAGTGAAACATGAAACCAGGAAGCTGATATCTTTCAACATCTGGGGTAGAAACCTCTTTCCAAATGAGGTAGTCAGAGAGGTGATTAAGACAGCCACCACGGAGAATATGGGACTTCTCCAGAAGTGGGGCATCTCTTCAAGGAGAAAGTCTTCCATGAATGTGGGTCCCCAACCTAAGAGGAAGACGGAAAAGTCTAGAAATTTTCCTCGGGCTGTTCAACAACATCTTACAGTTTCAATGACCGCAGTGCCACAGGCAGGCGGTCGGAGAGGTAAACCTCCTGATCAGTCGAAACAAAGAGACGCTTCTGGTAGGATGGAGGTTCCTTCATGATCGCTGGACCTTCGATCCTTGGGTCCAAGGCCTAATCGAGATGTGACTAGGATGGAAAATACACATGCCTCTACCATTATTTCCTCAACTCTTCCTAAACTCCAACCCCGTCCTGGAAGAGTATACCTTAGAGCTCTAGAGCATACAGGTGGTAAGGAAAGTATAGTCCATCGAATTCCAGGGAAGGCTGTTTGGTGTTCACAAGAAGGACCTAAAAAAACTCAGAGTCCTTCTGGACTTGTTGCCACTCAACAAGTTCAAATAAAACCGCAAGTTCAGAATGTTAATCCTTTTGAACATAAGGACCCTATTTCAAAAAGGGGTGTTCACAGTCTTGTCAGGCCTGAAAGATGCCTATTGGCAGCTTCCAGTCAGTCGCCCCCTCTCCTTCTACCTAGGACTCAAGTTATAGATTATAACATATGTCTTCGGAAAGATACTTGTCGGACTAAACACAGTCCTAAGTATCTTCACGGAATTGGCGGACACAATCAAGCAAAAACCAAGCCTAGAAATGGTTCAGGTAACAAAGTACCTGGACAAAAGGCTGGTGTGGGCAGCACCCGAAGTGGCTGGTGTATGAGCCTCCAAGGAAATAATCCGGTTCCTGGAACATCGGGGATGCAAAATCAACTTCAAGAAGTCTCGATTCTCTCCAGCTCAAAGGCTTCAATGGTTAAAAAACCATTGAAACCTGAGGTCACACCGGCTCTCCTTTCCCTTAAGGATGTAAAATGAGATCATGGAGTCGGTCCAGAGACTATGGTAATCCGTCAGGATTCCAAGACGCTAACAAGGAAGAGTTCTGAACTCTCTCCAGTTCGCATTAGTAACAGACGCAGTGCTAAGAGCACAGCTGAAAGATGCGTTAAGAGTCTGGAGAAGATATGCATCAAACGTTCGAAGAGATATAAAAGGCCCGATATCGGTCTTTCCTTAATCGCTTCCCTAACAATGGTCAAACACCGAAAGCCTATTGAAGATCGTGCCCTTGCAACTACCTCGACTATTGAAGATCACCCGCATTGATGCCTAGTTGGAAGAATGGGGTGTTCACTCCCATCAAAGGAAAATCCAAGGGACTTGGTTATTTCTTTCCAAGGCCATGTTAGTCCTGTCATGGTTGGGGAAACTCTCTCCACGCTGATCAGACCTCCTTAGGCTGATCTGGGACATCGAAGTGATAATGAGACGTCGGAACCGGCAAGGCTATAGAGCGTCTCATATAGTTTAGGTGATGTTAGACATCCCTTGCCTTAAAGGATGGTACCTATCAGCAGTTCATGTACAATCGATCCGCAATGTGACAGCGGATGCTCTACACGGGCTCAGAGCGGTAGAGTTAGAATGGTCCACAGACGCAGACCTATTCTCTCCCAGATGGGAACAAGTCCCCGAGCTACAGATCGACCTCTTCGTGATGAGCGTCATCAAGAAACTACCTCGATATGTAGCCCCATACGAGGATCCTCTAGAGGAGATAACAGACACCATGTCTCTAGTATGGAAGGGATGGACTCAGGAATTCCTCTTCATCCCATCCAATTTCCTGCTGGTCCTCAACATGCTGAGGTCCTTACAGGGAGTATTAGCTCTGGGGGCTCCTATGTAGCAACTGGTTCCCCTTAGTGAAGGAACTGAGGCTGAGGCTGGCCTTAGTACTGAACCCAGTACTATCTCAGAGGGTTCAGAAGTAAATTGCCTTCGATTTATCACAGAGAGCCCAAACCCTTCATTTCATAATTTTCTTGCCCTCGTGGTTAGGAAAAGATTTGGGATCTCAGAAGGCAATATAGGATTCTTAGAAGAATACAGGTCTAAGTCAACTAGAAGACAATATGAGTCATCTTGGAAAAAGTGGGTTGCTTTTGTAAAAGCAAAAGGACCGAAAGAAATTTCGATGAACTTCTGTCTGTCCTTCTTTGTCCACCTTCATAATCAAGGTCTGGCAGCCAACATGATAACTACGTGCAAGTCAGCCTTGACTAGACCTCTTCTATATGCCTTTCAAGTAGATCTGGCGAATGAAATCTTTAATAAGATTCCGAAGGCCCGCAGCACCTCCAAAGCCCATTTTATGGTCTTTGGACAATTTCCTACATTATGCCTCATCTGTAAACAATGAAGATTGTTACCTCAAGGATCTAACTCAAAAGGTTATCTTACTGTTCGCTATAGCCTCTGGGGCAAGAGTTAGTGAAATAGTAGCCCTATCTAGAAATGAGGGCCACATTTAGTTCACAGAAGGGGGAGAACTGAATCCCTTTTTACTGATACAACCTTTCTTGCCAAGAACGAGCTACCCACTAAAAGGTGGGGTCCCTGGAGAATCTGCCCTCTGAAGGAAAATGTCTCTCTATGTCCTGTAGAGTGTCTAAAAGTCTATCTTCGTAGAACTTCAGAATTAAAGGGAGGACAGCTCTTTAAAGGAGAAACCTCTGGATCAAACTTATCCCTAAAATAACTGAGGGCGAAGCTCACCTACTTTATTCACAGAGCAGATCCTGACAGTACACCCGCAGGTCATAATCCGAGGAAAATTGCTTCATCACTGAACTTTTTTCAGTATATGGACTTTGAGCGTCTTCGCTCATATACTGGATGGAAATCATCCAGAGTGTTCTACAAACACTATGCGAAGCAGGTCCATGAACTGAAGCATTATGTGGTGGCGGCAGGAAGTGTAATTACTGCTATGAACAGTTAAATGATTGGGACTATCAATTAAAGGGAAAAGGTGTCAACACTTCTAGTGTGATACTCTTTAAATAAGTGTTACCATGGTGACACTAAATCTGTTCAAAATCTCAGGTGTAGAATTATACAGGTAACACTTGTGAAATGTGTACATAGTACACAGTGTTGATAGGATACAATATTTACAGAAATTATAAAAGGAAAAATTTATTAAAAAAATTTTCAGTCTTAAAGTGGCACTCATCATTTCTTCCCTTTCAAAAGAGAAAGTAATTTCTGTATACGTTGCATGTTTAATTCCTTTATCATGTTACATTCGTTTCACTTGTTTTTTCATTTAGTCATTTATTAGAAATAAATGGCTATTAGAATGTAATTGCGTCTTAATTCGCCTGGCAATTTGCATATTTAAGATGCCAGAGTTCTTTGACTTACTCATGTAAGTAAACCTCATATCATTGTATGCTTACAAACAATGGATATAATGGACACTGATATTATTCCAACAATATGTACAAACCATGACACCGTTTGTATACCCAGTGACTACTTATGTTTGTTCATACAATATATGCTAACCTTGAGGCCCCTTTTCTACCGTCTAGTATGACTCTTCCCTGTAGGGGGCAGGAAGCACTAACATTGTTTATGATTAGTGATAATGACGGATAACAGTAACGTCATTTGTCTCAAATGGTCCAGATGACCATAGAAAAAATTGTCCCAAGGTTGAGGCACTGATGAAAATCCACAGACACAGTAATGCTCTGGTATGCTTCCATCAGGACGACATGGCTCAAGCCCCAAAAATGGATTTTGAGCGAAGCGAAAAATCTATTTTTGGGTGAGATAGCGATGTCGTCCTGATGGACCCCTCCTTTTCTATAGAGAAGGTCTTTGCAGAATCCCTCCCGAAACTACTATATCTGTAGCACCATGCTCAACGCTACAAGGAATGTCCGCCATCTTGGATATGGCACCATCTTGATACTCAAATATAGTATGGGAAGTAGGGTAACCTTAATACGGCTCCCCTTCTATTTTTGCCACTTTCCCCCCTCGAAGCGTAAACGCTATTTGGGGTGAAGATTGCTATGTGGCATGTCAAGAATACGTCCCTGATATTTTGCAATATTCTTGAGAGAAATTTAAGGATATTTGCGCCAGGAGTTAGAATTCTGGAGACCTAAAGGTAAATTCTCTGGGAATATCACTGTAGTACATATATCCCTTAGGAAGCTACTATTAGGAACCTTCCATCAGGACGACGTGGCTATCTTACCCAAAAATAGATTTTTCGCTTCGCTCAAAATCCGTTTTATCACCTGTAAGAGAAGAAATATATATTAGTAGGTCACAGTTGCCACTCCAAATATGTGAAATTATTAGATTAATTTCACTTGAATGTTGGATATGTTTAAACACTGTGTACAAAAGTACACATGGCACTGGTGTTATTGGTTAGATTCTACACCTATAAAGAACAGTCCAAGGATCCCCATAGTGATCCTCAATAAAAGGTATTACACCCAAAGGTGCTAACACCTGTTCACCCTTTTTCACTGTTAAGTCCCAAACAGTTCACTGTTCATCGCAGCACTAGACGACAGGTTTTATAACACTACTTGCCGCCACAACAAAGTGTTTTATTTCATGCACTTGCTTCGCATAATGTTTATAAAAGACTCTAAAGGATTTCCAACCTGTATATGAGCAGAGTCTATCAAAGTCCATATGCTGAAAGAAATTCAGCGAGGAAGCAATTTTTCTCGGATCGTGACCTGCAGGTGTACTGTCAGGATCCACTCTGCGAACAAAGTAGGCGAGCTTCACCCTCAGTTGTTTTAGGGATAAGTTTGATCCTGAGGTTTTGCCTATGAAGAGCTTTCCTCCATTGAAGTCTGCAGGTCTTTGAAGATAGACCTTAAGACACTCTACTGGACATAGAGAGACATCTTCCTTCAGAGGGCAGATTCTCCAAGGACCCCACCTTTTGGTGGGTAGCTCGATTTTGGCGAGAAAGGTAGGATCGGGAAAAAGATTCAGTTCTCCCTCTTCTGTGAACTTAATATGGTCCTCGTCTCTAGATAGGGCCACTATTTCACTAACTCTAGCCCATGAGGCTAAAGCAAACAAGAATATCGCTTTCTGTGTTAGATCCTTTAGGGAGCAATCTTCATTCTTCAAGTTCGAAGCGTAGTGCAAGACTTTGTCCAAAGACCATGAAATGGGCTTCGGAGGGGCTGCTGGTTTAAGTTTAGCTTATGCTTTCGAAATCTTATTAAAGATTTCGCTCGACAGGTCCACCTGGAAGGCGTATAGAAGAGGTCTAGTCAAAGCTGACTTACACGTAGCTATCGTGGTGGAAGCCAAGCCTTGCTCGTGAAGGTGGATGAAGAAGGACAGGCAGAAGTCTATCGAGATTTCTGTCGGCTTGTTTACCTTAACAAAGGAGACCCACTTCTTCCAAGACGATTCATCTTGTCTTCTGGTTGTCTTTGACTTGTATTCTTCTATGAAGTCGATGTTGTCTTTTGAGATCCAAAACCTTTTCTTGACTGCTATGGTGAGAAAATCATGAGATGTAGGTTTTGGGCTCTCAATGATGTGGGCGTAGACAGTCGACTTCTGAACCAGTTGGGATAGAACTGGGTTCGGTAGAGGAAAAAGCCTCAGCCTCAGTTCTATCACTAGAGGGAACCAATTGCTCTTGGGCCATTTGGGGCCCACC
>NC_090740.1:55984322-56084322 GCF_036898095.1 Palaemon carinicauda
AAGACGCAAATACGTTTAGTAATTTACCTTGCAACTAGATTATCAAATGTAGTTACAATCAGGTATGAATCTGAGCAGGCATTGAAAACACATCAGGGTCCCTATTTTCTCCTGTCGAAAAAATATGTAATTTCATCGAAATGATGCCAGTCAATGGAGATGTTAAACCAAATCTGACAGATTTGTACAGATTTTGGAAATGCATGAAGACTGTGACATAACGTTCACTTGGCACTGGTGTTATCGGTCAGATATGGACCTATATGGAACAGTATGTTAATCATCGTTGTGATTTGCACTCGAGGGTAAATGTACACATGCACCCGATGCACTGGAAAGTCCTAAAGCAGTTCACTGTTCATCGCAGCGCTAGACGACAGGTTTTTTAACACTACCCGCCGCCACCACAACATGTTTTATTTCATGTACTTGCTTCATATAGTGTCGGGTAAAAGATCTGGTTGATCTCCACCCAGTGTATGAACAGAGTCTACCAAAGCCCCTGTGTTGGAAGAAGTTCCGTGAAGAAGAAATTTTCTTTAGATCAAGACCTGCGGGTGAGCTGTCAGGATCCGCTCTGTGAATAAGTAGGTGAGCATTGCTCTCAGTTACCTTAGGGATAGATTTTGATCGTGAGGTTTTGCCTCGGAAGAGCTGTCCTTCCTTTAAGTCTGAAGTTCTACGAAGATGGACCTTAAGACACTCTACTGGGCATAGAGATACATCTTCCTTAATTGGGCAGATACTCCAAGGACCCCACCTCTTGGTGAGTAGCTCGTTCTCGGCCAGAAAGGCAGGATCAGGAAAGGGGTTCAGTTCTCCTGTGTCTAGGAACTGAATATGGCCTACATCCGTGATAGGGCCAATATTTCACTAACTCTAGCCCCTGAGGCTATTGCGAACAGAAAATTGACTTTCGGTGTTAGTTCCTTTAGAGTACAATCCTCATTGTTTAGGTTCGAAGCATAGTGCAAGACTTTGACCAACGACCATGTAATGGTCTTTGGGTGGGTTGCTGGCTTGGGTCTAGTGCATGCTTTGGCACCTTCTAGAAGGTTTCGCTTTTGAGGTCCACCTCAAAGGCGTATTGAAGAGGTCTAGTTAGGGCCGACTTACACGCGGTTATCGTAGTGGAAGTCAGGCCTTGTTCAAGTAGGGATACTAATTTTTTCCAAGACAATTCATATTGTCTCCTGGCTGAAGTTGACTTGTACTCTGCATTGAAGTCGGCCTCATTCTTCGAGATCCCAAACTTTTTGTTTGTTGTTAGGGTGAAAAAATCATGAGATGCAGGTTGTTGGTTCTCGAGGGTGAAATGTAAACAGTCAGCTTCTGCACCAGTTTAGATAAAACTGGGTTCAGCAGAGGAAACAGCTTCAGTTTCAATTCTAAAACTAGAGGGAACCAATTGTTTTTAGGCCATTTTGGGGCCACTGCAGCAGCTGTTCCTCTGAGGGATCTTAGCTTGTCGAGGACTTTTAGCAGGAGATTGGTTGGTGAAGACAGGTAAATCTGATTCTATCCGTTCCAGTCAAGAGTCATGGCATCTATTGCTTCTGCTTAAGGTTCTCATAAGGGGCTACATAACGAGGTAGTTTCTTGTTGTCGCTCGTTGCGAAGAGGTCGATCTGCAGTTGCGGGACTTTTATCGAAAATAAAAGAGAATGAGTCTGCACCTAGAGACCATTCTGTCTCTATCGGCTTTCGCCTGGATAGAGCATCCGCCGTCACATCACGGAACCCTTGAAGGTAAACTGCTGATAAATGCCATCTTCTCTTCCTTGCCAGGTGGAAGATAGCTAACATCACGTGATTGATGTGAGGTGAGCTCGAGCCTTGACGATTTAGACATATTACTATCACCTCGTTGTCGAGGACCAGTCTGATGTGGACTGCTCTGCGAGGGGATAGTCTCATCACTGTCAGGAAGACTGCCATAGCCTTCAAGATGTTGATGTGAAAGTATTTGAACAGGAGTGATCAATTTTTTGTACTTTCATTTCATGTGAATGCCCTCCCCATTCTTCCAGGGAGGTGTCCGTGTGTATCGCCACTGATGTTTGTGGTTGCAAGAGAATTGTCTGTGCTAGGCTCTTATTTGTTGACCATAGCCTTAATAACATGCGTAATTGGGTCGGTGTCAACCTTGTTGATCTCTTCGAGCGTTTGATGCGTATCTTCTCCAGACTCCCGACGCATCCTTTAGCTGTGCTTCTAGCACCGGGTCTGTCACTACTGCGAACTGGAGAGAGCCCAGTACTCTTTTCTGTTGGCGTCTTGAAATCCTCTTATGTTGGATTAGTCTCTTGACAGATGCCGATATTTCTCTCCTCTTCTTTAATAGAATGGAGAGGTGATGTGACTGCAAGTTCCCATGGATTCCTAACCATTGAAACTTGTGAGCTGGAGAAAGGCAAGACTTCTAGCGACTGATCTTGAAGCCCAGGTGTTCTAGGAACTCGATCACCTTTCCGGCCGCTTGCAGACAAGTAGTCTTGGATACTGCCCGCCCCAGCCAATCGTCCAGGTATGCTACTACTTATACTCCTTTTGAGCGTAATTGGTGGGCGATCGTGTCTGCTAGCTTTGTGAATACCTTTGGGGCTATGTTTAGTCCAAAGAGCATGGCTGTGAAGACATATTTTGTCTTCTGTAGCCTGAATCCTAGGTAGGAGGAGAGGGGGCGACTGACTGGTAGGTGCCAGTAAGCATCTGGCAGGTCTAGTGAGACTGTGTACACCCCTTTTTGGTAGAAGGGTCCTTATGTGTTGCAGTGAAAGCATCCAGAACTTGTTGATCTCGATGAACTTTCTGAGTGGAGACAAGTCTAGAATGACTCTGGGTTTATCCGAGTCTTTCTTGGGAACACAAAACAGTCTTCCCTGGAATTTTGATGGATTTCGCTGTATCCCTTGACTCTGTAGTGTCAGGGCTATCTTTTCCAAGGTCAAGTGATTGGAGCAACCTTTCGGGTCCCAGTACCTCAGGGATCCAGATACGATGCAGCAGGGGGCATGAGACCTGTACATCGTAGGCCCACAAAGTTCTTACTCTTGTGGTTGCAGAACACAACTGTACACTTCACCATTGGCTCCTCCTGTAAGGGAAAAAAGGGGTGAAATGAGTACTCACTTGTTTATATCATTGGTATAATGCATATATAAAGATAGTTATGCATACTATTATATCTAATAGCTTAGGATAGTAAGCAAGAAAGGAAATTGGAAAGACCCATATCTATGTTTCCTCTCACAGGCAGCTGCTGAGACCTCCGTCAATATTAATATTTAAATTCCTTATACGGGGAAATACTACAGAGAGGAATAACTCTCGTACGTAGAGCTGGAGCTAGTAGATAATCAAAGGATTCATCAGGGTGTTGAGGGAATGCTTCAACCTCAGCATGTTATGCGGTCTCAACAAAAGGCTGTGAAAGGATACACAGAGTATGTTAGAAATACTTGTACTACTGTATTGTTATATACTGTAGTTCTCCAACTACTGTATCGTTATATACTGTAGTTTTACTGGCTACTGTATTTTTGTATACTGTAGTTTTACCGGTACACTACTGGGGTTAGGCTAGTGCCTAGCGGCACTAAGTGATAGAGAGAAAGAAAGAACGGAAAGGAGGGTTTCCTATTATTATGGTTTAGCACAGTAAATGGAAGTGTAGGAGGGCTACTGCTGCCTACTGTCTCCTTGCCACTATGAGAATTTTAATGGAAGGGGAGGAATGCATCTGATTCTAGCTTCCATCCAGCCACAACTTTTGTCGCCGGCTGTGCTGCCGGTTGCGAGGTCTGTGGATGGCAGTCCAAGAGAGGACTGAAGAATTCTCAACAGTATATTGGGTTTCCCACCGGCAGCCGCCAGGGCCGGCTCAGTCTTCCCCCCGGGGCATTCGCTTCCGGTGAAGGAAGGATATTAGGGGGAGCTGGCCGAGGCGGCAACCTAACCGCCGCTGGTAGGGTCCCGGCCGGCAACTACTCAACCCAGTAAGCCGGGATGATTGTAGAATACTGGCCAAAAGAATGTTGTGACGGCTAGGCCAACACTAAAGGACAGAAGGGTGTGTGGAAAAGGTCTTATAGTTTGCAGGGGAGAAAGGCGGCGGCAGGCATGCCGCCTACTTTCAGCTGTAAACTAAGATAGCATGGCTTCCTGTGCCGACGCTGTCATGGTCGGCAGAGGAATAAGTATTCCCCTGTTGGCGACATTGTCGGCTATAAGACATTTCTTATAGGCCACAAGGGAGAAATGTGGCGGCAGGTATGCCGCCTACTTTCGGTTGTAAACTAAGGAAGCATAGCTTCCCATGCTGACAACGTCGTGAGCGGCAGAGGAATCACGATTCCCCTGTCGGTGACATTGTCGGCTATAAGACAATACATCCTGAGTTAAAACTATCTAAGTCAAGCCAGACTACTCGGTGGCAATGACGAAATATACGAATTGAATTATACTAATAATTCTAGGGGATATATATATCCCCAACCGAATTAGTACAAACGATACTAGAGGTTAAACAATGGGATTAACTTTAATAACATATACCAAACGGCGTAGGCTACCCTAAATCGAGTGGGGACCGCGGCTACAAGTGATACCACCGAGGTCCTATCGTATATGAAAGAGACGTTATATTTTGGAAGAGGAAATATTATATATGAATATGCAATCTTCACTAGTATAATTTTGCCTAACTAGCTAAAAAGTTTATTTATAGCTAAATACCGGGAGCGTCGCACTACTAACATAATAATTGCATTATGACGTGCGACAGCGATCTCAAAATGGCCGCCTCCGGGGTTGGCTGTGCTCCACTTAACACACTTAAATTATGCTAATTCAACTGTGAGAAGGGAGCTGAAAATTATACACAGGAAAGATTAAATACTCAACTTTCCAGAGGATGTAGATGCTGGAGATTGCATGATAATATTCCGATAAACAGTAACAACACCGAGAGAAACGTGGGAGAGAACTTAGCTTAAATGCTACAGTTTAAAGGAATGATGGGCCGTAGCAGTACAGGAAGGGGGTCCACTGGGTACCTTGATAACGGCTCCCCTTTCGTTCGCCACTCTTCCCCCTCATAGAGTTAAATCTATTTGCGGTGAAGATTGCTATGTGTCGTATAAAAAAATACGTCCCCTGATATTATGCGATATCCTTAAAGATATATTAACGATACTCGCACCAGGCGTTAGAATTCTGGAGACCTATGGTTAATTCTCTGGGAGTAACACTGTAGCAGATATCCCTTAGAAAGCTACCCAAAGGAACCTTCCATCAGGACGACATGTTTGAGCCCAAATATATATATATATATATATATATATTTAAATGTATATATATATATATATATATACATATATATATATATATATATATACATATATATATATATATATATACATATATATATATATATATATATGTATATATATAAAATATATATATTTAAATGTATATATATATATATATATAAATATATATATATTTATACATAAATTTATATATATATATATATATATATATGTATATATATATATATATATATATGTATGTATATATATATATATATATATATTCACCTCATACCGAGACTGACCACTAATCTATTCAAATGAATAGCAAGGTCGCTATCAATCATGCCACCAGAGGTTCTAAAAGAAGTCTGAACATAAGTGCTAACTGCATTTCAGGATTTGCCTGGTGAAACCACAATCTTATAATTGAAGTTTTCCCTGACTTCCCAAACCAAGGGCCACCAGATGACACAGGTGCAAACTCTTAATTTGATTTACAATCCCACTAATGAGTAAATATTGACGAAAATTAACGCATTTTACTTGAATAAAAATAAATTTCTACCTCATACTGGCATCGAACTCAGGTTACTTTTAGAGCTTCAGGTGGCATGGTTAATAGCGACCTTCATTTGAACAGATTAGTGGGTGATTCTAGTATGAGGCTAAAGTAATAATTTAGCTTTCCAATCTCGCGAAATTAAATCTCTCTTGATGGACCTTGATTCATATGGAGGTGTAGACCCAAACGGTATTTTTCCTTTGTTTTTTATAAAGATTGCAGATTTCCTAGGTCTAATGTTATCCGTTATTTTGCGCAAGTTAGCAAGAAGAGGAGCTTTTAGCAATTGTTGGAGAATTCATAATGTTACTCCACTAAGTAGATATGTTTGTGGTAGCTCAAGTACAACTGATTATCACCCAATTTCCATAATTCACATTATCTATAAGTTTTTTAATGTCTTTGGCAAAACGTCTTAATAGGTTTGCTGAAGATAATCATCTCTTCCCTACTTTGTAATTTGGTTTTCGTAAAGGCCTTGGATCCCGTGATGCCCTTCTTACAATCTCTAATGCTCTACAGCAATCTCTTGATTGTGGTCAGGAAGTTTGTATTTAATCATGAGGCCCTAGTTTTCAAACTCAAACAGTTGGGAGTGGGTGGGTCGTTTCTTAGCATTATTATTAAATTTTTAAGTAATAGATCGCAGAGTTGTTGTTAATGGGCACCATAGCGAGTATATGAATGTAATATTTGGTGTTCCTCTGGGTAGTGTTCCTGGCCCATTACTTTTCATACTATATACACATGACAAGTGGTTTGGCCTAGAAAACAAGCTTGTTGGTTATGCAGATGATGCTACACTCCGCATCAATTCCATCTCCTGAATGTAGATGTGGGGTTGCTGAATCCCTCAGAGATCTAGCTAAAATTAGTGCATGGTCCAAATTATGGGGTATGAAGTTGAATCCTAACAAAACTCAAAGTATGATTGTAAGTAGGTCAAGGACAGCGGCTCCTCAATATCCGTATCTCAGCATTTATAATGTTTCTTTAACTTTGCATAACTTGAAATTTTAGGTGAAATTTTTGACAGTAAATGTAATTTTGAGAAACACATTAGGTTTAGGTCTTCTTCAATTGCACAAAAAATTGGTTTATTGAGTTATCGAGAAGGTGTTTTAATATTTTTGGTGATCAATCTACTCTTAAGAAGTGTTTTAATTCTTTCATTCTAACTTGTTTCGAGTATTGTTCTCCTGTCTGGTCTTCAGCTGCTGATTCTTATCTTAATTTGTTGGACAGGGACTTACGGTCTATTAAATTTCTTATTTCTGATCTAGATATTAATCTCTGGCATCATCATTCAATTAGTATGTTATGCATATTGCATAAAATTTTTCATAATTTTGATCATCCTTTACATTCAGATCTTCCCGGACAGTTCCATCGTGTTCGTAAGAGTAGGCATGCAGTTAATTATAATAGTCAGGCATTCTCTATCATGGGCTCAAAACTACAGAGTCTTTTAGAAGTTTTATTCTAGCTGCGACCAATTTAAGGAATGATCTTCCTAATCTACTAGTGGAATCGGTAGAACTTCAAATGTTCAAACTTGCAGCAAATGTTTTTCTATGTTTGTCCGAATGACATAAATCTTTTTATAGCTTGTTTATGAAATATTTATTTTGACGTTGTTACTGTTTTTAAAATATATTATTTCAATTGTTCATTATTTCTCATATCGTTCATCTATTTCCTTATCTCCATTCCTCACTGGGCTATTTTCCCTGTGGAAGCCCTTGGGCTTATTGTATCTTGCTTTTCCAACTAGAGTTGTAGCTTAGCTATTATTAATGATAATATATATATATATATATTTAATCCACTGGTTACTAGATTTCAATTACAAAATTTTAATTCGAAACGGAAATGAAAGAATCCTCACACCCCCCAGGGTGTTTGAACCCAATGAGAGTGAGGTTGTTGTACTCACCAAGATATGAAAAACATGGTGGATTATGTAGGGGCATTTTTTACAGTGTATCTTATCTGGTTTAATGTAGATTTTTTGATTTTTCTATTTTACCTGTTCACTCCCATCCTTTCACCTTGGCCTTGCCCAATCCCCACCTTCATTTAGACCGAACCTTTCAGAATCTAAACTCGAGAATTAGTGTGACTCAGGGAAGCGTCTTGTTAACTAAAACAAAAACCTTGTAATAATATTGTCATTTCTTGTCACTTAAAGGTAAATCATTAAATATTTCCCCTCAAAACTCCTTTCTGGTTCAATGCATCAAAAGTTTTCCTCACCATATTTGTCACTCTCCCTCCCGTGTCATTTGTGTATTTGTATAATTGTACATGGTTTTTCACTTTATTGTAATTAATTTCCGATTCTAACAATGTTGTTACACAAGTTTATTGAATTTTCTTTACAATCTTCATAAGTCTAAAGATTGGGAGGACAGCCAATAGATGTTACCCAACCTATTCAAAGATAGCTGATATACGACAATCCTTAAATTCGACCCTCCCTGAAGATCTTTCATCATCCTAATAGATGTTGACAGAGAAACTTTCTTTACAGGTATCAAGCGTGCCAACTTTGCTGTACATGACGGCAACAATTATCGGTCTTCTTCCAACTCAACTCCTGAATTGTTACCTTGGAACAACAGTTAGAAATTTGCAGGATGTTGTAACAGAATCTTCTAATGCTACAGCTACAGGCTGGATCATATTCAGTGTCCAGGTGAGCTTTCTTTGTCCTTTCAGAGCACTGAAAGTGGAAAAATAGAGGATAGCATCGTTTGTTTCATTAATTAAATGACTGTTGTTGTTATTCTGATATCAAAAAGAAATACGCAACGAAAAGGAAATTTTATATGTATAAGAAAATATGTATAAAACCTTTTCGTAAGGGACAGAAGATAGCTTTGCTAGCCTGGGTAGCAATAAACTGATACCTACGTAGCACAAAATATTCTTTTTCATCCTATTTCCCTTATTATTGTACTGTTATTTCATTCTTCTTCAGTCTAAAAGCCAACATCTTTTACTCTTTTAACTATTTTCTTAGAGTTGAAAGACTTTACACAACAGTATAGGATATTGTTATAGATTGATTATAGGAATGGATACCGAATGGGAATTCGAGTGAATATAGTTGCCTCATGAAAGCGATGATAATATCAGTGATTATCAACATTCTATTTCTTTAAAAATTCTAGGAAAGAAATATCAAATATATTTATCTCAAATTTTTTATTCCCGGTAACGTAGAGTATTAGATAAAAATAATTTCATGGTGTTAATATGAGTAGTAGTACATTTGAACTCGGATAAAATTTGGTATATTTGATGGACTATTTTAGTTTTAAAATGCTTAAAACATGAAAGAAAGATGCCTGGGTCAAAATTAAAAAAAAAAAAAAAAAAAACATGTGATTTTGAGTTGTTGGTTGCCGTATAAGTGAACGCATTTCTACATCAAATTATAAAGCGTATTATCAGAAGTCCTTCCGATTCCACAGATTCATGAAATCACAGTTCCGAGTCACATAGTTATATACCTGAAATGTTGGGCGAAAGCGTATTGATGTTTGAAACTGTTATACACTGCACCAGTTTTTTTTTTGTTTTTTTTTTTTTTTATGAAACAATAGTTGCATAAACCAATTACCATACAGCTGGCGAAGGAAATTATTTGGGATAAGATGATCATAAAGCAAAAACTAACATACACACACACAAACATATATATATATATATGTATATATATATATACATATATATATATATATATATACGTATATATATATATATATATATGCATATATATACACACATACATATATATATATATATATATGCGTATATATACATATAAATATACATGTATGAATCCATATATATATATATATATATATTGTAATGCATAGATGGTGAAGAAGGATTAGATTGGATTGGTGATAGGAATTTAGCAAACCTAGAGGAGGCTGATGATGCTGTCCTTGTTAGCAGAACACCACAGGATTTGCAATGCTTGCTTACCCGAATACATGAAATGTCAAACGAGGTTCGGCTGAAGATAAATAGAAAAAAGAGAGATGATGAGAAGGGAGTATGCAATTGAAGATGAAATATACTTGGAAGGAAAGAGGATTAATGAGGTAGAATCATTTAAGTAATTAAGAACTCTGATATCTAATACAGGGTCTTTAAAATTAAAGTTTATTGAAAGATTGAAAAAAGCAAATCAGCCAATTTGGAAATCAAATCGTCTGAAATTACATAAAAAATCAGACTATATATTAGTTTAGTGAGATCGGTGTTACTCCGTGGACATGAGTCATGGTATGACAATGAAACAATCTCCAATAGATTTAGTAGATTTAAGAACAAAGCTCTCAAAAGGATGTTGGGCGTTAAATAGCAGGACAGGATTAGAAATGAAACTATAAGTGAGATTACTCGAGTGCCATATGTGGATGAGATCATGATGAGGAGTAGATGGAGAGGGTTTCGGCATGCTTTTCACACTCTCCAAGAGAGATTAGTTCACCAAACGTTCAGCTGGGCTCCACTAGGCTCTAGAAGAGTTGGAAGACCTAGGCTTACATGGCTGAGGACTATGAAGCGCGAAGTAGATGATGAATGGAGAAGTATTAAATTAAAATGTCAAGATAGAGACAACTGGCGAAATCTAACCGAGGCCCTTTGCATTAATAGGAGTAGGAGATAATGATGATGATGATGATGATGATGATATATATATATATATATATATATACATAAACAGTATATATATATATATATACATATATATATATATATATATATACATATACATATATATATATATATATATATGCATATATATATATATATATGTATGTATATAAATATCTATATATATGGTTATATATATATATATATTTATATATATATATATAAATATATATATATATATATGTATGTATATAAATATCTATATATATAGTTATATATATATATATATATATATATTTATATATTTATATATATATATATATATATATATATTCTTATGAACCTGGTCTAGTATAGAGTAAATATTTTATTCATGTACTTTATTTATGTATTCAAGAGGTGTTTAGCCAGATCGTCAGGTGGGTCTCATTCATGGAGGTTTAATTAAAGGTATGTAAATTACATAAGACTTTTATTATTCATTTAATTGTATTTTCTTTTAATTCAATACACGTAAATTTAGGTAATTTTTAGGAATTATCTTTTTTATTTTCCATATTTTGTTACGAAGTCTTATGTAAACTCATTTAAGTATGCTGTATGACCCATACAAAGTATGAACATAAGCTATTGCATCCCTTTTTTATTCCCACGTGGTTAGGTGCGTGAAAATTCTCGAAATAGATTTACTCTTTTTTTTTTATTGTGAGGAGTAGGTGGGCGACGTTAGCTGAGAGAGGGTTACCTCACGAGCAAGGTTTGTTCCCTTGTTCATTTTTCTACGGTGGCATCCTTACGTCGCTATGCCTTGTCCCACACGCCACTAGAATGATCTATTTAGAATTATTTAGTAGTTTTAAGTCAATATAAATATGCCAACAAGAATGCATAAGGAGCAGAAGAGATCCAGCCTGTCCCTTTGAAAGAGCCTAGTTCGCCCTCTCTCCTCACAAGTGCATCAAGTGTGTGCCCTCTCAAACGTAATTAACGATTTCTATCCAACATATATCGTGTGTAGTGTGTTCAAACGTTGACGATTCTATTGAATGATTTTTTAAATGTATTGTGTTAATGCAAGTACTAGTTTAACATAAATTTTTTTAACTGGCCTTGTGAGTTTAGGCTAAACAGTGAGGTGTATTTATTTTGGTTACTTCGTGTGATCCAAAAAGACATAAGTTTAACAGTTACATTTATGTAAATTCCATTTAGTGTTTAATCAGCAGAGTGTTGAAGTGTTAACTATTTTTATTTATTTTCAAAATAAATATTTTTATAAATTAATTTCCAGTGAAACAAGTGGTTATATAATTTTCATAAAGAAATTTACTATTTCAGATTTAATATTTCAAGTAATTTGATTTCAATGTACATGATATTAATGTAACTTTTACAGAATGTATTTATTTTTGCAAAGAGTGTATTTTTTTGTTCACCCATATTTCCTAACTGTGATTGCTAGAAATCCCTAACTAGAACCAAAGTAAGAAGTTGTTTTTGAATAGTTGTTATAAACAGGGCCGTGTTTTCTATAAAGGTTTGAACTGTTTACTGTTGATAGGATTCTGTTTATTGTTAGGATATATTATTTTTGGAGAGGTATAAGTTTTGTAAAGTACAAGATGGCACAACTTAATATCCAAGGGTATTTTGAAAATCCAATTTGTTCAGGAATTGTCAGAGGCTATTGTAACTAAAGCTCAGTGGCTCTCTAATTTAATAGCATGTGGTGGTCAGGTAATGAGTGGTATGATTAACCCTGGATAGGTACGGTGGGTCGTTTGCGACCCCGAGCGTCAAAAAAAAACAGGTTTTTCTCACGTGACTCACCCCTGTGACTGAATTTGTGGGTGATCGACCTGCAGGAGGTGTCTCCCCTACACGCTCTAGTAGTGTCCAGATGTGCATTGCTGTATCTGTACTCCTTCCCCGATTTCTGAGACGCGTCGGGGTCGTTCGCGTCCGAGTTTACCCTTCTGAGGTAGTTTGCATATTTATCAAAGTTATTACGTATTATGAAATTGTCGTAGAATGGTGCAACTTGTATAGGTTATCAGTTGTGGAAAGTCTTGGTGGATTGTTTGGCTACCATGTGCATGTTTTTTTTTTTAGTTAAAATGTCGTTCATCACCACGAGGACCATTTTACCGCGAGTGCCCCTTTTTCATTTTTTTTCATTTTTTTGCCAAGTCATTTTTCCGTAAGATATTGCCAAATAGTGGCGTAAAACTTTTGCTTGTTTAGTGTTGGAAAGTGTGTCTAGATGATCTGGCTACCCATGCATGACTTTGTTTTTGTCAGATACGACGTAGTTATTGGTATATTGGGTATTTAACTGCGGTTACCAATTTCTGTTTTTTTTTCAATATTTGTAAAAATTACTACGTAGTAAGGAATTGCCGTATATTATTCATTTTTTTTTCATGTTTATGTGTTAGAAAGTGTGCCTTGATGGTTGGGCTAACACGTGCATGTCTTTTTTTTTATCTGAGATGTCGTATATTAGAATGTCGGGCATTTTACCGCGAGTGTCCCTTTTTAATTTTTTTTAATTTTTTTGCCAAGTCATTTTTCCGTAAGATATTGCGAAATAGTGTCGTAAAACTTTTGCTTTTTTAATGTTGGAAAGTGTGTCTAGATGATCTGGCTACCCATGCGTGATTTTGTTTTTGTCAGATACGACGTAGTTATTGGTATATTGGGTATTTAACTACGGTTGCCAATTTCTGTTTTTTTTTCAATATTTGTAAAAATTTACTACGTAGTAAGGAATTGCCGTATATTATTGATTTTTTTTTCATGTTTATGTGTTAGAAAGTGTGCCTTGATGGTTGGGCTAACACGTGCATGTCTTTTTTTTTATCTGAGATGCCGTATATTAGAATGTTGGGCATTTTTCCGCGAGTGCCCCTTTTTATTTGTTTTGCATTTTTTTGCTTAGTCATGTTACCGTAAGGAATTGGCAAGTAGTGTCGCAAAACTTATATTTTTATAGTGTTGAAAAGTTTTTCTAGATGATCTGGCTACCCATGCCTATTTTTTTTTTAGCCAGATATGGCGTATATATAAGTATGTGTTCGATTTTCCTGTGATTGCCATTTTTTCGTTTTTTCCCATTTCTTTCAAAATTACTACGTACTAAGGAACTATCACAGAGTAATATTTCATTTATATGTTTATTTGTCGGAAAATATGCCTTGATGGTTTGCCTAGCACGTGGCTGAAATTTTTTTTTTCTGAAATGCCGTATATTAGAATGGCCATTTTTCCACGAGTGCCCCTTTTTATTTGTTTTGCATTTTTTTGCTTAGTCATGTTACCGTAAGGAATTGGCAAGTAGTGTCGCAAAACTTATATTTTTATAGTGTTGGAAAGTGTTTCTAGATGATCTGGCTACCCATGCCTATCTTTTTTTTAGCCAGATATGGCGTATATATAGGTATGTGTTCGATTTTCCGGTGATTGCCATTTTTTCGTTTTTTCCCAATTCTTTCAAAATTACTACGTACTAAGGAACTATCACAGAGTAATGATTCCTCTAGATGTTTATTTGTCGGAAAATTTTGTTTACTTTTTTTTTGATTGAATATCATCAAATTTTTTTAGCTAAAATATTGTTTTACATTTTTTTTTTCGATTTTATTTCCCTTCAAAAAAAATTTTTTGGGTCAGAATTTTAATTTTATAGTCGTAAAATAATCGTCAATTATCCAGCAACCCACCATACAATTTTTATGCATATCCAATAATAATTAGATTAGTAAATAACACCTTGAAATTGACATACCCTTCCTACATTTCAAGTGGCAGATTAGGGAGTCTGAGTCAGTGTGGTTGGCGGCCATTTTGTGGACATATCCGAAGCGTAAGCTGCCCTATCTATATATATTCTTGTTCCCTATAGAATTTGTGATATTCTGGTATATTTTTACCTGCATAAATATCATATTATATATTAAATATATGTATTTTTTTACGAAATTTCCAAGTACTCAAAAAATTACCTTTAGATATGGCCCCTGATATAAATGTAATTTACAAAATAATGAAGATTTTTTTACATATTTCTATTTTAGGATAACATATGTTTATTCCCTAAAAAAATTAGCCACTTCCTATTTCATTTGGGTACCCAAAAAAATTCATGAAATTTTGACAATTTTGTTTGGCCAAAAAAAGTTACCCTTTTTTTCTCATTTCAGATCTTCACCTCCATGGGTCTGACTTCATCCAAAATACATCAAGATGTGTCCTAAACTTTCAAGAATCAATTCCTAAAAGGATTTGTGTATATATGTATAAACTTTTTTTTTATGAATTTTTATGTCAGGTCTTTTTTTTTTCTACTTAATTTTTTAAAATATTTATAATAAATAGTTTTTCTGCAGATGAGTAGTATTTCTCTTTACAGTTGTTTTAAGCATTCATTGAAGTTTTTTTTGGCAAAAGAAAAAAGGAGGTTACTGCAAAAACTGATTTTTCAAGAATTTTTTTTTGGCGTCGGGGTCGTTCGCGTCCGAGTATACCCTTAAAGGGGTGTCCGAGGACCGTACCTATCCAGGGTTAAAGCTCAAATCAAGTGTCTAGCCTTAGAGGCATTGATAAACTCGGGAAAGTTGTCGAAAGAAGATATGGTAGCAGCTCGCGAACTTTTGGAGAATGCTGAAGCAGAATTTGTAGCAGATCAATGACCAGTTGACCCAAAAGCTGGAGGAATGAAAGCAGACAGGAATTTAGAGGCTGAGATTCGACGAATTGCATCGGAAGAGAATTTGATTAGGTTGAAGATGATGACAAAATAGAGAGAACGAGAAGAAAGAGAGAGGGAAGAAGCCAGAGAAATCGCAAAACATGCAAGGGAGTAGAAGCAAGAGAAATTGCAAGACAAGAGGATGCCTTTTAATCGTATATTTATGAAGGTATGTTAGCTGCTCTGGATGGGAGCGAGAAAACCCCGGTCAAGATATTGCGCGACATAGGTTGTAACCATAGTGTAGTGACAGGAGGTGTACACCTGTTGGTGGAACAGTCTCTCACAGGAGACTTGGTCATTTTGAAGGGAATATGAGGTGAGGAGGTTACCCCTATTTCCCGTTTGAAACTGTCATGTGAGTTGGTGACAGGTCCTTTTGATTTTGCTGTAAAGGATTCATTGGTTGTTGAAGGAGTAGAAGTTCTACTGGGTAATGAGGTTGGTAGAACGCCGTTTGTGCCTTGTCCCATTGTAATGGAGAAATCGTTGAAGTATAGTCCTACGACTGAACTCGAGGACTACCAGTATCTGTTTCCTAGTTGTGTGATGACTAGAAGCATGTCAAAGAAAGTGTGATGACTAGAAGCATGTCAAAGAAAGTGGCTGTAGAAGAGAAAGAGAAACTGAAAGAGCAATGAACTTGGAGGAATTTTTTTTCAGAAGAAGAGGATTCCCTTGATGGTACACAAGAGGAGAGCCTCGAATAAGCCCGAGAGAAGAGGAATGACAGACGAATGAATAGGAAGACAAGGAAGCAATGGATTTGGAAAAAATAGAAAACTCAACGATAGAAGTAGGACAAGTGAGTAGGAAAAGGCTTATAGGATTGCAATGGAAGGATGTGACGTTAACAAGGTTATTGTACCGTGTGGTGGATGACACGGAGGTGCAGCAGTCTCCCACCTGTTATTATCTTAAAGATGGGTTGCTTATGAGGAAGCACAGACCCGCCGGTATCCCTGGGAATGCCAAATGGGGGATATTCCATCAGATATTGATTCCTGCACTGTTAAGAAGAGAGGTGATTGCCATAGTGCACGAGACAGGACACATGGGAAAAAGGAAGAAGACGGAGAAGATTATGAAACACTTTTTCTGGCCAGGCATGCATAAGAACGTGAGCCAGTTTTGCCGTGCATATCACATTTGTCAGATGGCTGGAAAGCCTAACAAGTACATTAAGAAAGCCCCTGTACGCCCTAATGAAGTGCAAGGAGAACCCTTCAGCAAGGTAATGATCGACATTTTGGGACCGTTACCAAGGACGAAGAAAGGTCATGGATATATGTTAGCCTTGATGTGTCCAGTGACAAGTTACCCAGAAGCCATACCCATCAGGAACATCAGTGCCACAGTAATCGCCGAGAAGTTACTAGACTTTTTACTAAGTTTGGTATTTCGGAAATCGTTCAGAGTGACCAAAAAACAAATTTCACGTCAAAATTGTTTCATGTCGTGATGAAACTGTTGGATGTGAAACAATAACTATCTACTGCTTATCACCCGGAGACCAAAGGTGCATTAGAGAGGTTTCATCAAACCCTGAAGAGTATGTTAACAATGTACTGCAATGAAACAGGGGAAGGATAGGAGATCGGACTAACGTTGATGTTATTTGAGGTACGCAATGTTTATTAAAAAAGCATGGGATGTAGCCAGAATGAAATGGTGTTTGGACGAGAAATACGTGGACCAATTATAGCCTCCGGGTTGAGAGGGTGCTAATTGTAAAAATATTTGCCAAAAATACACTAATCAAGACAGGCTAATGAAATTTTGAGGCATTATTAGCACTATAATAAGGCATATCCTCTGTAAGTTTTATCATCCTACAGGGAAAATAAAGGATTTTATGAATAAAAATGTGAAAATCGGAGCTAGCGACTTAAAAGTTGTTTGGTGACCAGTGAGAAACTAATGTCTTGAATTGAAATTCGCTCTGTCATTATGTTTGTTTATCCATATGGAACAAGCAGACAAAGTTTTATCAAAATCGAACAGTAAATAAGCACACAGAAAGAAAAAAACGAGCATTAACTTTAGTGAAACCCCGGCTGGTGATGGAGGGATACCTAGAAATAAATATTCACCAAAAATTAAAATTTCGATTTAGGGAAAAAACCTTCTGTGTTTTTCTAGGTATTATGTCACTTAATGGCCTAAAACATCTAAATATTATATTACTTAAGGCATAAGAGCAGGACAAGCAAAGAAATACACCCCTCTCCCGAAAAAGAAAAAACGAGAAATTACGATTTTTGTCTGATGACGAAAATATTGGATATAAAATCATAGTCTCCCCTGAGCCCATTTTCTTTGATATCACTGATATGAGAAAACGTTTTTGAACAGTTTTAAAGGGGTAACCTATAAAAATTAGAAAATTACTAATGATATTTCGTATTTTTTCTATTAACATAAGGGGGGCGTTGATGACCAGGGGGGGCATTATAGAGGCTGGAGATGAATTCTACACATATCACGGCCTTCTGATAGGTAAAAGGAAGACTTTTAGCAAAGAAAAAAACAATTGGGAAAATTCACCCCCTCAACCCGGAGGCTAGCCTTAAGATGTTGGCAGTATGATGGGAGGATCGAGAGGAAATGGATGGAGAATATGTCAAGAATTTGAAGGAAAGGATCAGCGGAATAAGGAAATTTTTCCTAGAAAACCTTAAAACGAGTCAAGAAAAAATGAAAAGGTTTGATAGGAAAAGTAAGGACAGACAGTTTGCGGTAAGACAACAGGTGTTGGTTTTCTTACTAATAGGGAGATTACCACTCACCAACGAGTTCAAAAGACCATTCAGGATTATGGAGAAGATCAGTGACCTGACCTACATTATCAAAACCCCCGGATGAAGGAAAAGTCAAAGGAAAGTACACAGTAACTTATTAAAACCATACCTAAATGGAAACGAAACCGAAGCTTCACAGGTGTGTATGGCGCAACCATTCCATCCACGGAAAGCAATGACGGATACGATGTAGGGGTGGTAAGCAAAGTGAATAACTTGTCTATCCTTCAGAACTTGGAAGAGAAATTTACTCATTTGAACCAGGAGCAGCAAGAGGAAATAAGCCGATCGATTAAAAGTTTCCCTGAAATTGTCTCTGAGGTCCCGAAACGAACCAACTTGAGGAATCATGAGATACACCTCAAAACAACAGAAAGAACATTCAAACAATGCACTTATCGACTGTTGCCGTATCACTGAGAAGTCATGAGAAAAGAAGTGAACTATTTTTTACAAAACAGATTAGCCGAACAAAGTTGTAGCCCTTACAGTTCTCCATGCTTGCTCAGGAAAAAAACAGATGGATCTTTCAGGATATGTACAAACTGCTGAAAGTTGAATTCGAACAGTGTGGCCAATAAGTATCCGTTGCCACTCATAGACCAACTACTCGACAATATCGGACAAGCGAGGTTCGCCTCCAAGATAGATTTGTTAAAATGCTATCACAAAATTCCTTTGGATGGCAATACAAAATTGTTATCAGCTTTTACAACCCTGTTTGGGTTATATTAATACACCATCATGCAATTTGGTCTAATGAACGCCCCACATATCAATACACTGTCATGCCCTTTAGTCTAATGAATGCCCCGGCTACCTTTCAACAAGTGATGGATAACCTTCTAGTATTGATTGAAGGAGTAGATGTATATCGCGACGATATTGTGATATATTCATCAACCTGGGAAAAACATCTCCGAATCCTGAAGAAGGTATTTCAAAGCTGCTAGGAGCACACTTAATAATTAACCTGGAGAAAAGGGAATTTTGGAAGGCAAGAGTTTGGTACTTGGGATTTGAAGTCTGAAGAGGAAAAATTACCCCAGTAGCCGCTAACATGAAAGGAATAAAGAAAGCCTCACCCCCACAACGAAGAAGCAATTACAAAAATGTTTAGGGATGGCAGGATTCTACCAACGTTTTTGCCCGAACTTTTTGGCTGTAGTGGCTCCCTTGTCTGATTTGACTAGCCCGAAGAAAAAAATTTATATGGACCAGCAAGTGCCAGGAATCCATTGGCAGGATGAAGGCCATATTAACTTCGAAACTGATACTGCGAGCACATGATTTCAATAAGAAATTCCTTATCAAAGTGGATGCGTCAGACAATAGAATTGGAGATGTCCTATTACAAGAAAACAAGGAAGGAATTCTTCACTCTGTTTAATGTCATCGAAGCTGAAGAAGCATCACCGAGCCTACTCGACAGTTGAAAAGGAACTGCTGGCATTAGTCACAGTGATAAGCAAATTCAAAATTTACATGAACAGACCATAGAATGAAGATATTACAGTTTACTCGGTTCACAATCCTTTAAGTTTTCTTAATAAGATGAAGAATAATAATCAAAGGTTAACTAGGTTGTCATTATGTTTGCAACCTTTTTGTATTAATATAAAGCATATATCAGATAAAGATAATATGGTTGCAGATTATCTATCTCGGGCTGAATCGGTGGATTCAGGCCCGTAATAAATAATCTTTTTTAGGGAGGAGCTATCTTACAAAGCTGGTCTAGTGTAAAGTAAATATTTTATTCATGTATTTCATTTGTGTATTTAAGAGGTGTATTGCCAGCTCGTAAGGTGGGTGTCATTTTTGTATGTTTAAGTAAAGGTTTGTGAATTACATAAGACTTTCGTTATTCATTCAATTCTATTTTCATTTAATTCAATACATGTAAATTTGTGTTATTTTGTAAGAATTAACTTTTTTTATTTCACATATTTTGTTTCGAAGTCTTACCTTATCTCGTTTAGGTATGGTGTATGACCCATACGAGGTATGAATATGAGGTATTACATCATGTTTATATTTCCATGTGGTTAGAAGGTGCGTGGAAAATCTCGAAATAGATTTACTCTTTTTTTTTATTTTTTCAAGGACTAGGTGAGTGGAGTTAGCTGAGAGAGGGTTACCTCACGACCAAGGTTTGTTCCCTTGTTCATTTTTCTACGTTGGTAACCTTACGCTGCTAGGCCTTGCCCCCCATGCCACTAAAATGATCTATTTACAATTATCTAGAAGTTTTAAGTCAGTATATAAATGCCCCCAGGAATGCAAAAAGAGCAGAAGAGATCCAGCCTGTCCCTTGGAAAGAGCCAAGTTCGCCCTCTCTCCTCTCAAGTGTATCAAGTGTGTGCCCTCTCAAACGTGATTAACGATTTCTATCCAACATATATCGTGTGTAGTGTGTTCAGACATTGGCGAATCTATTGAATGATATTTCAAGTGTATTGTTTTAATGTAAGTACTAGTTTAACATATTTTTTTTTTTAACTAGCCCTGTGAGTTTAGGCTAAACAGTGAAGTGTATTTATTTTGGATCAACTGTTCGGTTACCTTTTGTGATCCAAAAAGACGTAAGTTTAACAGTTACATTTATGTAAATTCCATGCAGTGTTTAATCATTGGAGTGTTTAAGTGTTAACTATTTTCATTTATCATCAAATCAAGTACTGTATTTTTATGAATCAGTTTTTAGTGAAACAAGTGATTGTATAATTTTCATTAAGAAATAATTTCTTGTCTTAGTCGAAGGTTTTGTTCAGATTTAATATTACAAGTAATTTAATTCTGGTGTTAATTCTTTTTGGCATTATTGTTGTAACTTTTCTAGAATATATTAATTTTTGTTAAGTGTGTATTTTTTCAATCACCCATTTTTCTTAACAGTGCTTGCTCGTTATCCCTGACTAGAACCGAAGTAAGAGATTGTTTTTGAATAGTTCTTATAAAATAATCACCCAGTTTTGTTTTGAGTGTACATAAGTGACCTTTGGATATCCAGTGTTTTTATGTATTGCCGTCTGGGGGTTATATAATTTTCTCAGAGCTCGGGTATTAATTTTCCTGTTTAACAGATTTATGTAAAAATGAACAGTTCTGTTTGGAGCTTGAGAGTTTATGTAATTCTCTAGCCGTAATAGTATATATATTTAAGAGATCTGCTAACTGTTTGCCGAAAGACAAGTGGTTGAAAGCCAAGTCGTTGAAAGCAATTAGACGAGAGAACAACTGGTCGAACTAACAATTAGTATAACGACAATTTGTCGAAAAACTTAAACCATTTAAAGAACAAGGCTTAAGAAATAAAAAAAAGTAAACATTTTAAAAAAAATGGAAAGGGAAAATGTCCTTCATTGATTTCTTAATAAGAGAAAAATGCTTAAAAAATACAAAGCAAAATGCTTAAAAAAAAAAAAAAAAAAAAAGTAAATCTAAGACATGAAAAATTTTGAAATCCTTATATCTTAATTAAAGTGGAAATAAAAACAATTCAAGCAATTTCATAAATCATGTGCAACTTCTTTCAAGAGATTAAAGCCTTCGTCTTTGTTATGATTTGCAGGTATTATCAAACGCCCATATATTAGACCATACAGTAGATATTGTTTCTTATAGAAATATTCATTCCCATTGCTCAATGTTCTAATAAAATTTCATTACTCGCTTGTTCCTTTCTATTTTTTTCCTAAGTAATTTGGAAATAGTCGGGGGTTCCCCAGACACAATTTTATCAAAAGCATTGAGCCATCATTCAAAGGATTTTTTTTTTTTTTTTTGGGGGGGGGGGTAAGTTGTCTTACGCTCTACTGTCAACTGACCACATAATATCTATATGAAAGTTTGTGTTCTTGCACGGTCTGCCTCTGAGTCATCCCTAGCCATGTAGTTTCGAAGTAAATTGAGAATTCCACTAACGCTTCATCATCCTTTTCATCTAGAGACTCAACGAAATCATTGAACAAAGAACACACATCTTGCGGGATTGCAAATGCGAAAGCTTGTAGCTGCTTTATCAGAGAAGAGCCAGTCGAGTGAAAATTAGGCTTTTCGACTTATCGTTATTTTTATCAAATTGTCGATAGATTTGTTTGAATTTCAACTATATATATATATATATATATGTATGTATATATCTATATATATATATATATATATATATATATATATATATATATATATATACACACACCCACACACACACACACATATATATATATATATATACAGTATATATATATATATATATATTATATATATATATATATATATATATGTATATATATACATACATATACCAAGACACTTCCCCCAATTTTGGGAGTTAGCCGACATCAACAAATGAAACAAAAACAAAAAGGGGACCTCTACTCTCTACGTTCCTCCCAGCCTGACAAGGGACTCAACCGAGTTCAGCTGGAACTGCTAGTGTGCCACAGCCCACCCTACCCCGTTATCCACCACAGATGAAGCTTCATAATACTGAATCCCCTACTGCTGCTACCTCCGCGGTCATCTAAGGCACCGGAGGAAGCAGCAGGGCCTACCGGAACTGCGTCGCAATCGCTCGCCATTCATTCCTATTTCTAGCACGCTCTCTTGCCTCTCTCACATCTAGCCTCCTATCACCAAGAGCTTTCTTCACTTCATCCATCCACCCAAACCTTGGCCTTCCTCTTGCACTTCTCCCATCAACTCTTGCATTCATCACCTTCTTTAGTAGACAGCCATATATATATATATATATATATATATGTTTGTGTGTACATATGAGCGTGTGTATGTCCGAATACTTTTAGATTCAGTCCTAAAATGATTTTTGTAGCTAATGTTACTTTAGAGTGTTGACATTTTACGTAGGTTATTTTTATTTTTAATCACTCCTTTCGACAAATTTTCCTGTTGGCAATAAGCTAGTTCAACTAATTGGCTTTTTGACATATTATTTTCGACCTGTTATCACTCGCCTAATTGGCTTTCGAACAATCGTCAGGCTACCTTGTAAAGACCCTCACGCTCTAATGATTTTTCTAAACAAAATAGGATGACTGGTGAAACAATGAATAAATTTAATACTGTGCGAGGAAATTTTTTATCCTATGTAATCAACCCAAACGAGCAGTCAGTTTCTTCCTTGTGAAGCAGACAGAACGTTAAAAATGTGTAAGCTGTTAACTCAACGAACAGATGGGTTAATGATAATAATAATAATAATAATAATAATAATAATAATAATAATAATAATAATAATAATAATAATAATAATACAATGTTAATTTGGAGTATGTTCCTTATGTAGAGAAGCGTTCAAAAAAGTGTGCTTATACGTAATGATGTAGCTCACCTTTCGACGATAGTGTTAGAAATTGTGATTTCAACAATGGGATCGCAATAGATTTTCTGAAAAATTAAAATTTAATAATAAAAATCGACCTAGATATACCAATATCTAAAAGTACATGACCCCATTAAAATGGTCGGGAGAAGTATTGTTTATCGGACGCCTCTTAGAAGACTCCTGATTTTCGATATTACCAAAGAACTTTAAATCAAAGGAACTAAAATGCAAGGCACTGGAAAGGAGTCCCAGAACAATTTACATAAAGACCACAGAATATTATTAAATAAATTCTTTAGTGATCTGCTGAGAATCAAGTCCAATCATGGACAGCAAGTATTTTCTTTCCCTGGTACAGTTGGCTTCATCAATTCCGATACACTTCACAAGAGCTAAGGAACCGTCTGACAGCTGTAGGCTACATTGCAGCTGGTAATGCTGTTTAACAAAAGAGAAACTGTTGGCAACACTGCCCGTGAAACAAAACCGCTGAGCGTGTAGACACCTGATCAAAAGTATTTTCATTAACTTTACAAAATTCTGTTAAGCAAATAACAATATATTATTCTCTATACAACACTTAGTAAAGTTAATATGAATGCTTCTGTTCACGTGTTTATAAACTCGGCGACTTTGTTTTACAGGCAACGTTACAAACAGTTTCTCTTTTGCTAAACATCGTTATCTGCTCCAATGCACAGCTGCCAGACGTTTCATTAACTTCTGTGAAGTGTACCGGAATTAATAAAACCAACTGTACCTACTGTGATTTCATGCTTTGTCAAGTTATTTTCTTTATATATTTTTTCCTAACAATTTCTGTACCTCATGTAATCCCTGTCACCAATGCTTCCCTTCAAGGTATGTTACATCTAATTATAACTTACCATTTTGCTATCCCTATCATTTCATATTTCTTGTCACTTAAAAGCTCTTCATTGTTCTCATGTTATTTCCAACAGGATTTATCCTCTTTTCCAGATTAAACGTTTTGGGACTTGCAAGTGCCATCATTTGAATTGTTATTGTATGCATACAATACCATTATTCATATACTTTAGTTTTTAAATCTTTTCTTTGAATTTGAATCTAATTTATTTGTTAAAGGCCTCTCCTCTTTATAAGTTTCTTTGATCCTAGCAGACCTACTTTTTAACTCATATTACAATCCCAAAAACTCTCTAGCTAGCTCAGCTGAACGCTTTACTTCCTCTAATGTAGAACATTAGATCCTGGCAGACCTACTTTTTAACTCATATTACAATCCCAAAACTCTCTAGCTAGCTCAGCTGAACGCTTTACTTCCTCTAATGCAGAACATTAGATCCTGGCAGACCTACTTTTTAACTAATATTACAATCCTAAAACTCTAGCTAGCTCAGCTGAACGTTCCACTTTCCTCTAATGTAGATAACACTCCAATGCTTTCTTTGATTTTAATTCAAAAGCTTCATTTCATTCCATCAACAGATTTTATGATTACTTGCAACCTCATTTCTATTCTAAAAGGTCAAGAGTCTAATTTCAAATATAAAATGAAATTGCTTCAAAGATAACTCCGGTTGATGTAATCTCAATTAGTTTGGCCAAATGTTAATCACTTAGGGGTTAAGTTATAAAAAATCTCAAAGTTGAAAGGGGGTGTTCAAACAATGTCTAGGAGATGTGAACAATTAACATGTAATTCTCACTATTGACAGATTGCCATTAGCATCGCCCTTACTGTTTGGGTTGTCAGAAGAGCAAAGGCTGAGTTACAAAAGACTATGACTGCCGAACTGTCTCATCCCAATAGTGCCAGTCCATCCTGCCCGAGGGCTTCTTCACCTGGTAACATAGATGTTCCTGTTGTTGCGCAAAACCAGAATCGAATTGCTAATGTTGCCACCTTAATGCCTACTTCACCTTGCCGTACCATACTCCAAATCAATGGTATTTTGAACCAAAAAGCGACACATCAAGAGCAGCAAGACCAGCAGCACCTGCCAAACTCTCCTTCATCTCAGCAATGCATGCCTTTAGCCTTACAAACCCCTACCAAAGCCACATACCCACCTCAGAACATGAGACGCCTCTCTAGTTCGCACCTTAGCTGCCTGGCTATGACTTCCGACAGATTTTTCGATAATCCAGTGCGTCTTACCCCTTCCAAAAATCTAAAGTGGCCATTCAGTCCAAAAGATGATGATGATGATAATGATGATGATGATGATCCTCATTGTAAAATAACTATCTGTGAAGGTTTGTATGTGATTGGTTATCGGTATGCTCTCTTTATTGGAAATAATCTAGTTGTTTGCATTATTATGCATTGTGAATTGCTTCATTTAATCTTTTATTTGCATGCAAAGTGTGTCAGTTATGGGAGTATGCCTATTTATGTGAAAGTGTCTGAGCTTGAGAGACTTGATTCAAGCGGTTATTTCAGTTTTCCAGTAATGTGCCCGTTGTATCATATTTCATAATGTTTCCATTTCTGTCTAAATGCATTTATATCATCAAGACAAGTTTCAGCTGTAGCACATACTTTTACAAATTCATGAAAGCAGAAATAATAAAACTCGATGTGAGGGTAGTAATACACACACACACACACACACACACGCACACGCACACACACACACACACACACACATATATATATATATATATATATGCCGGTATATAGAAACAAACAAGACAGACAGGTAAATAGATAGATGGACAAATATAAAACCACCAGGTGCACCAGAAATCCCCGTGAGAGTAGTGCACAAGGTACATCAGTCAGATTCACAGGTACACTCCGA
Organism: Palaemon carinicauda; assembly: GCF_036898095.1. Classification (NCBI taxonomy): domain Eukaryota; kingdom Metazoa; phylum Arthropoda; class Malacostraca; order Decapoda; family Palaemonidae; genus Palaemon; species Palaemon carinicauda. The sequence continues at coordinate 56,010,564 of NC_090740.1, forward strand.
AAAACAGATCACGCATCTGTATCTGGATCCAAATGTTCATCACAATCTTACCGCGAATTCTTTAACCCATAACCACATCTTTGTATTTCATTAAATTCCACCATTGAAAACCAAATAAACTAGCAAGGGATATAGATGAACATTTTTTGCAAGGTTTTCACAGCAAGATCTGTTTCACATTTTATCGATACTCACTGAAACCTAATCACCTGGAAGGTGGTCTTCAGTGAATGTTTACTGAACTTCAGACAAATTTGTTATTCAGTTTTCACTTTGGTCTAGTCTAGGAAACAAATAGCAAAAATGAGCATGGACACAAGCTTAGCAAAAGTAAGTGAACAAGAACATTGATTAAAATATCAAACAATTCCTAACTGACTTTTGTTGCCCACTCAGTGAATCTTTTACTATTTATTAGTATTTGCTAAGTGTCAAGCATATTCTCACCAACATAATCTTATTCGATATTTCTGTCGTCTTTAAAATAGATCTATATAAATTCAAAGGTGATTTACAAATATTTGAATAGGATTTCGTACTGCTGGAAACATTTTAGCATTGTCGTTTTAGATAATGGATGTAGCCTATATACAAAGCTGTATGCTTGGATATGTGTATGCAAGCAAGCATTTATAGTAATCTAAGCAGACATGAACGCATCTACTTACAGTGAAAAAGCTTCTAGGAATTGTTCATAATCATTTGAATTTAGACGAAATGACTCAATGAACTATTCAAGTCTAATATTGTATGTAACAATGAATCAGAGACAACGAAAAGGTTTGGAGTATCTTCATGTCATGAGTCATTTTAGTCTCCAACCGTCAGTGAAATATTTGCTTTTTGATGAATTTGTATTCGTATGTTGTCACGGAACTGATCCTCTCCTGTACAGCAATTGTGTATACACCACACCTCCAATTCCTGCAGTCGCTGTAATGGCTAAGTTCTTTAAGAGAGCTGTAAGGCACCACTTGGATTTGCTCATGGAACAGCAGCCAATTACAGTATCTAGATTATACAAGAAAAAAAAGAGAGTTTCTAATTCATGAGTTCTAGGTACCCAAACACACGTGGCTAGTAACCAAGTGCCTCCTCTCCCTTTCAGGATCTCGGGTAAGCAAAAAAGAAAAATATTGATCAGTGTCATTCAGAAGATCTAAGGGACAGACCCATGTGTCAAATTCCAAGCGGAGAAGGAAACCCCGAAAACCCACAGGTGATATCTGTTCTCCTTTTGTCAAGTTTTTAGCGTTTGTGCAAATTGCCCAGCTGGATAACTATGATAGTAACATACTGTAGATCAAATGTTAGTCTTAAAGTTTCAACCTTTTCGCGGTGAACATTGTCTTTGTGAACGTCAAACTGCGAAGCATGCTCGTTGCCAGTTGTAATTGACGGTTACACATTTAATGTTTATTTCGTGCGCGTGTGTTTGCGTGTCTGTATTTATGAGAGAGAGAGACCGCATGACTAATAAATGTAAATATTCAGCATTTATACTTTTTTTTTTTTATTTAAATGTTTGCTGGGCCGCATAATGACCACGATATAATCTAAAGTGATAAAAATGTTTATGGCACTCCTGAATGACACTCATACGTACAAAAAATACGGTACTCTAATTTGAAAAGCATGAAAATATACCACACACACGAAATTATTGGTTCCCTAAAATAGAACCAGCACCATCTCATTCATGTTCTGCTAAGAAGTGGAAGATTGTTCCGAGTGCGTGTGCAGTATGAGCTCCACCTAACCAGACAATACTAGAAAGACAAACCCCATAGTAACCCACAGTAAACAAAACCTCTTTTACTTCAAAGTGGATGAATTCTCTCTCTCTCTCTCTCTCTCTCTCTCTCTCTCTCTCTCTCATTTTGACCAAATTTCAACATTGCAGACCAAACAGATTCCATATGTATAGCGAGAGTACGTTGGTTGGGCCAGGGAACCGTATTTGATATATATATATATATATATATATATTTTTATATATATATATATATATATATTTTATATACAGTATATATATATATATATATATTATATATATATATATATATATATGTATATACAGTATATATATATATATATATATACTTATATATATATATATATATATACTATTTATATATATATATATATATATATACTATTTATATATATACACGTATATATATATGTATATATATATATATATATATACATATATATATATACTGTATATATATATATATATATATATAAATAAAAATATATATATATATATATATATATATACATATGAAGCTGGTCTAGCGCAGAGTAAATAATTTATCATGTCTTATATTTATATATATCATTTGTGTATTTGAGGTGAATAGCTAGCTCCTAAGGTGAGTTCCTCTTATGTAGGTATAAGTTTGGTATGTAAATTACATAAGTCCTTCGTCGTTAATTTATTTTTATTCTCCATTTAGGTCAGTATATGTAAATTTACGTTATTTTTAAGAATTAACTTTTTATTCCACTTATTTTGATACGGAGTTTTACGTAATCTGTTCAAGAGTGCTATATGATCCATATGAGATATGAATAATGGCTTATGTAAGTCTTTTTTTATATCTTTATGAGGTATTGCATCATGTTTGTGAGAAAATATGCGATTCTTATATTTGCCACATGCTTTGGAAGGTTCTCGAAAACTGCACTGTTAGATTTATTTTATTATTTTCATTTTTGAGGACAAAGATGGGCAGAGCTAGCTGAGGGAGAGTTGTTTTGCTATTGCGTTTGTACGTGTCCGAGAGTTTAATCATTGGCTGCCTTACACCTTTAAGCCACCCCACAAGCTTCCAGATCTCTGACCTAGAATAATCGAGAAGTTACTAATTTCATATATATATATATATATATATATGTATATATATATATATATATATATATATATATATATATATATATATATATATATATATATATATATGCATCCCCAGGGATGCATAGCAGCAGAAGAGAACTGACCTGTCATGTAAAAGAGCCATCCATCTCTCTCTCTCTCCCTCTCTCATATGCCTATCGTACTAGATCAGTGTATTTTTTTGTGTTCAGTGTGTGAAATCTCAAATTTCTGGTGTGACGGTTTTTTAAACCTAGTGAGTATTTATAAAAGAATATCTTAGAATCTTTGTAATTGGCCCAGAGAGATTTATGTACAAAGGTGAAGTATAGTTTTATCATTACCAGGTTAGCTTTTTTCAAGATTAATCAATTGTGTAGAATTTAATTTCAAGTGAAACAAGTGATTGGTTAATTTTCATAATTATAAATTTCTTTTGCCTTAGTCTAGGTTTTGTTCTGACTTAATATTTCGAGTGAATTATTTTCTTTCTATGTAAATTCTCCCAAAGAGTTGTAATTTTTATAGAATATATTGATTTTTGTAAAGAGTGTATCATTTCGATCACCAGTGTTTATTTCAGTACTCACTCGTACCCCTGATAAAGAATTGTAGTAATATGTGGTTTTGAATAATTCTTAGTAATAATTACCCGGTTTTGTTTTGACTGTACTGAAGGGACCTTTGGATATTCAGTGTTTTTTTATATTGCTGTCTGGGAGTTATATAACTGTCCCAGTGCTCGGGTATTAGTATTTTCAAGTGTAACAGATTTAATGTAAAAACAAACATGTGAGTTTGGAACTCGAGAGGGTTATGTAGCTTTCCAGCCGTAATATAATTGTAATCTGATGTTTTGGTTTCCATACCATGGGACTATAATATAATGTATTTTTTTATGCCAAGACCTGGGATCGAGCGAGTCTGTTTTTAAATATTGGTGATAATAGTGCCCTGTTTTGATTAAAGGTTGGAACAATTTAGTGTTGATAGTATTTTGTGTATTGTTAGGATATATTTTTTGGATAGGAATATTTCTTTTTTTTTTTTTTTTTTTTTTGCAAAAGTACAAGATGGCACAGTTTGATATCTAAGAGTGTTTAAAAAACCCAAATGTTCAGGAATGGCCAGAAGCTAATGTAACTAAAGCACAGTGTCTCTCTATTTTAATGGCATGTGGTGGCCATGCAACGAGTGGAATGATTAAAGCCCAAATCAAGTGTCTAGCCTTAGAAGCGGTGATAAACTCGGGGAAACTGTCGGAACCAGATATTGTAGCAGCTTGTGAACTGTTGGGGGAAGCTGAAGAAGAATTTGTAGCGAAGCAAGGACCAGTTGACCCACAAACTGAAGGTATGAAAGCAGAAAGGGATGTAGAGACTGAGATTTGACGAATTGCAGCAGAGGAAAATTTTATTAAGTTAAAGATGATTGCAGAACGAGAAGAAAGAGAGAGAAGACGGGAAGAAATGGAAGTCAGACAGGATGAAAAAGAAGCAAGACAAGAAAAAGAAGAGAGAGAAGAAGCATGACGTGTGAAGGAAATGGAAGCAAGAGGAGAAGAAGAAAAAAGGGAAGTCGCAAGACATACAAGGAAAATGGAGGAAAGGGAGAAGGAAGAGGCAACGGAAATAGCACAACATGTGAGGGAGTTGGAGCTGTTGAATGCTTGTGCACAGTCAGCAACGCAGACAGAGGTGATCCCTACTATGCACCATCCCGTGTTTAATGTGACGAATGCCCAGAGGTTAATTCCAAGGTTCACAGAAATGACTACTGATGAATTCTTCGATCATTTTGAAACGGTCGCATCAACGATGCAATGTCCCAAAGATAAATAGTCCATGTTATTGCAGAGTGTGCTCTTTGGGAAAGGACGCAGTGCTTGCTTGTCCTTATCTCAGGACCAGAGGAAGGAGTACCAGGAAGTGAAGAGGAGCGTGTTGCAAGAGTATCAGATGACCTCTGAATAATATAATGAAAGATTCCGAAGTTTGAGGAAGGTCGCGAAAATGACTTTCCTGGATTACGCTTATAAGGTACGACGATGTTTTAAGAGATGGACAGAGGTTGCTAACGTGAGGGAGATGGCCGATTTAGAAGAATTGATAGTACTAGAATAATATCTGCCAGGAATTTCTGAACATATTAGAATGTACTTGAGAGAGAGAGAGAGAGGTGAAGAAACCTGATAAAGCCCCTTTTCTGAGTGAATATTATAATATAATTAGTCGTAAACCCTCTTCGGGTATGAAGTATCAACCACCGTTCCGACCAAGTGTCAGGTATTCGCTGAGCCATGGATACCCGTTCAGTAATTACTATGTGAAAAAGTTTAATATTTACAGTGGAAGTAGCACTGGTACTTTTCCTGAGCAGAGTGTGATAGTACCACAGTAACAATCATCGAATCATCCTCCTTCAAGTATCGGGAAAGACGTGCAGAAGGATAATATTGTCTTTTGAGTGTGGCAAGAGAAGCCAAATCAGAAAGGAATTTTGTTCGAATCAACCGAAAGTACTCGCCCAAGTGGTTAAAGATAATTCATAGAATGCGAAGACAAAGAAACAATTGGGAAAGAACGAAAAGGAAAATAAGCCAGCCAACATTAACACGACGAACAGGACAAACTCATACAGCGTGGATGCCTTTAAACCATATATTTATGAAGGTATGTTAGCAACAATAGATTGTAGTGAGCGAACCCTGGTCAAGATATTGCGCGACATAGGTTGCAACCATAGAGTGGTGAAACGAAGAGCACACCCGTTGGTGGAACAGTCTCTCACAGGAGACTCAATTATTTTGAAGCGAATAGGAGGGGAAGAGGTAACCCCTATTTTCTGTTTGAAACTCATGCGAGTTGATGACTGGTAATTTCAACTTTGCGGCAAAGGATTCATAGGCTGTTGAAGAAGTAGAAGTCCTGTTGGGTAATGAGGTTGGTGGAGTGCCGTTTGTGCCTTGTAACGGAGAAACCATTGAAGTATAGTCCTATGACTGAACTCGAGAAGGACTACCTGTATCTGTTTCCTGAGTATGATGAAGAAAGTGGTTGCAGAAGAAGAAAAAGAAATTAAAGGAGCAATGAATTTGAAGGATTTGTATTCTGCAGAAGAGGATTCCCTTGATGGTACGCAAGAAGAGAAATCCCGAGTAAGCCCGAGCAAAGAGGAATGCCAGATGAATGGAAATGAAGGCAAAGAAGAAATGGACCTGGAAGAAATAGAGAACTCATCGTTAGAAGTAGGACGTGAGTAGGGAAAGGCTGATAGTATTGCAACGGAGGAATGCAAAGTTAACAGAGTTATTGTACAGTGTGGTGGGCGAGACGGAGGCACAGCAGTCTCTGACCTGTTATTATCTTAAGGATGGGCTGTTTATGGGGAATTATAGACCCGCCGACATCCCTAGGAATACAGAATGGGGCATATACCATCAGATATTGATTCTCTTACTGGTGAGAAGACATATGATCGCCATAGTGCACAAGATGGGACATATGGTAATAAGGAAGACGACGGAGAAGATTATGAAACATTTTTTCTGGCCTGGCATGCATAAGGACGTGAGCCAGTTTTGACATCCATGTAACGTATGCCAGATGGCTGGAAAGCCAAATGAGTACATTAAGATAGCTCCCTTACACCTGATACAAGTGCAAGGAAAACCCTTCAGCAAGGTGAAGGGTCACGAATATATATTAGCCTTGATGTGTCCAGTGACGATACCCAGAAGCCATACCCATCAGGAACATTAGAGCCAAAAAAATCGCCAAGAAGTTACTAGCCCTTTTTACTAAGTTTGGTATTCTGGAAATCGTTCAAAGCGACCGAGGACTGAATTTCACGTCAAAACTGTTTGAGGACGTAATGAAACTGTTGGATGTGAAATAACAACTATCAACGGCTTATCATCTGGAGACCCAAGGTGCATTAGAGAGGTTTCATTAAACTCTGAAAAGTATGTTGATGAAGTTTTGCAATGAAACGGGGAATGAATGGGACATCGGACTACTGTTGATATTGTTTGAGGTAAGTAATGCTTATCAAGAAAGCATGGGCTGTAGCCCGAGTCAAATTGTATTTGGACGGGAAGTATGAGGACCGATTAAAATGTTAGCAGAAAAATGGAAGGACCAAGAGGAAACGGATGGAGAATATGTCAAGAATTTGAGAAAAAGGATTGGCAAGACTAGGAAATTTTCCCTAGAAAACCTTAAGACAAGTCAAGAAAAAATAAAGAAAAGGTTCGATATGAAAAGTAAAGACAGGCAGTTTTCAGTAGGACAACAGCTATTGGTTTTTCTGCAGATAAGGAGATTGCCACTCACCAACAAGTTCCAAGAACCATTCAAGATTTTGGAGAAGATCAGTGACCTGACCTATGTTATCGAAATCCCAGGAAGACGGAGAAGTCAAAGGAATGTACACGTTAACCTACTGAAGCGAAAATGAGACCGAGGCTTCACAGGTATGTAGCGCGCAAACTATACCATCCACGGAAGAGGACGACAGATATGAGGTAGGGGCGGTGAGCAAAGTGAATAATTCATCTATCATTGAGAACTTGGAAGAGAAATTGACTCATTTGAACCAGGAGCAACACGAGAAATTAGGCCGATTAATTAAAAGTTTCCCTGAAATTGTCTTGGACGTCCCGGAACGAACCAACCTGACGAAGCATGAGATACAACTTAATACAACCAAAAGACCATTTAAACAACGCACTTATCGAATGTCACCGTCTCACCAAGAAGTCATGAGAAAAGAAATGGACTATTTGTTACAAAATGGATTAGTCGAAAAAGTTCTAGCCCTTAGAGTTCTCCATGCTTGATCGTGAAAAAATCAGACGGATCTTTTAGGATGTGTACGGACTACCGAAAGTTGAATTCGATCAGTGTGGCCGATGATTATCCATTACCCCTCATCGATCAACTACGCGACAATATCGGATAAGTGAGGTTCATCTCCAAGATCAACTTGTTAAAGGGCTATTATGAAATTCCTTTAGACCACAACCTATAATTATTATCAGCTTTTATAACCCCGTTTGGGTTTTATCAATACATCGTCATGCCATTTGGTATGATGAACTCCCCCGCTACTATTCAACGTGTGATGGATAACCTTTTAGGATTGATAGAAGGAGTAGGTGCATATCTCGACAATATTATGGTATATTTATCGACCTGGGAAGAACGTCTCCGAATCCTGAAGAATGTATTTTAAAAGCTGCAAGGAGTAGACTTGGCGATTAACCTAGAGAAGAGCGAATTTGGAAAGGCAACAGTTCAGTACCTGGGATTTGAAATAGGATAAGGACTTATTGCCCGGTAGCCGCTAATGTCGAAGGAATAAAGAAAGTATCACCCCCTACAACGAAGCTATTACGTTTTTTTTTATGTATAGCAGGATTCTACCGAAGTTTTTGACCGATCTTTTCGGCTGTAGTCACTTCCTTGACGGATTTGGCCAGCTCCAAGAAAAAATTTATGTGGTCCAGCGAGTGCCAGGAATTCTTTGACAGGCTAAAGGCCATATTAACTTCGAAACCGATACTGTGAGCACCTGATTTCAACAAAAAAATCCTTATCCAAGTGGATGTGTCGGATAATGAGATTGGAGCTGTCTTATTGCAAGAAAACGAGGAAGGAATTCTTCACCCTGTTTGGTTTATGTTGTCAAAGCTGAATAAATATCAGTGAGCCTACTCGATAGTTGGAAAGGAACGGCTAGCGTTAATCGTAGCAATAAACAAGTTTGAGGTCTACATGAATTGACCACAAAATGAAGAGATTGCAGTGTATTCGGATCATAATCCTTTAACTTTTGTTCATGAGATGAAAAATAATAATCAAAGGTTAAGTAGGTGGTCATTATGTTTGTAACCGTATTGTATCAATATAAAGCAGATATCAAGTAAAGATAACATGGTTGCAGATTATTTATCTCTGGCTGAATCGATGGATTCAGGCCAGGAATGAATAACCTTTTTTTGGGGGAGCTATCTTACGAAGCTGGTCTAGTGTAGAGTAAATAATTTATTAATGTATTTTATTTAAATATTTCATTTGTGTATTTGAGGTGAATAGCTACTCCTAAGGTGAGTTCCTCTTATGTAGGCATAAGTTTGTTATGCAAATTACGTAAGACTTTCGTCGTTAATTTATTTGTATTCTTCATTCAAGTTAGTATATGAAGATTTACGTTATTCTTAAGAATTAACTTTTTATTTCATGTATTTTGTTACGAAGTCTTATGTAAACTGTTCAAGAGTGCTACATGATCCATATGAGATATGAATAATGGTTCATGTAAATCTTTTTCATATCTTTATGAGATGTTGCGTCATGTTTGTGAGAAAATACACAATTCTTATATTTGCCACGTGCCTTGGAAGGTTCTCGAAAACCCTAGTTTTAGATTTTATCTTTTCTTTTTATTTTCGAGGAGAAAGGTGGACAGAGCTAGCTGAGAGAGAGTCGTCTTGCTGTTGCATTTGTACGTGTCCAAGAGTTTAATTAATTATTGGCAGCCTTGCGCCTTTAAGCCAGCCCCCAAGCTTCCAGATCTCTGACCTAGAATAATCGAGAAGTTACTAATTTCATATATATATGCAACCCCAGGGATGCATAGCAGCAGAAGAGAACTGACCTGTCCTGTGAAAGGGCCATACATCTCTCTCTCTCTCTCTCTCACATGCCTCTCGTACTAGGTCAGTGTATTTTTTTCAGCGAGTGTTAAATCTCAAAGTTCTGGTGTGACAGGTTTTGTAAACCTAGTGAGCATTTATAAGAAAATCGCTTAGAATCTTTTGTAACTGGCGCAGGGAGATTTATGTACAAAGATAAAATATATATTTATCGTTGTCAGGTTAACTATTTTCATTAAGTGTCAAGACTTATTAATTGTGAAAAATTTAATTTCAAGTGAAAGAAGTGATTGTATAATTTTCATAAGTATTAATTTCTTTTGCCTTCGTCTAAATTTTTTCAGAATTAATTTTTGAAGTGATTTATTTTTTCTAATGTAAATTCTTTCAAAGTGTTGCCATTTTTATAGAATATATTGATTTTTGTAAAGAGTGTATTATTTCAATCACCAGTGTTTATTTCATTAGTCACTCGTACCCCTGTTAATGAATCGTAGTAAGAGGTGGTTTTGAATAATTCTTAGTAATAATTACTCAGATTTGTTTTAATGCTCTTAAGAGACCTTTGGATATTCAGTATTTTTATTATTGCTGTCTGAGAGTTATATAACGGTCTCATAGTTCGGGTATTAATATTTTCAAGTGTAACCGATTAATGTAAAATCAAACAGGTGAGTTTGGAATTCGAAAAGGTTGTGTAGCTTGCCAGCCGTAATATATGTAATATTATAATTTGGTTCCCAGACCCCGGGACTCTAATATATACATATATAAATATATATATATATATATATATATATATATATATATATATATATATATATATATATATATATATATATATATATATATATATATATCATCACCTGTAACCTAACTGGTCCACTGTAGGATGAAAGCTACAGACATGTCCTTCAACTCGCATATATATATGGTCTCTCTAAGTTAGTTCATACCAGCAAAGTTTCTTAGTTCATCAATCCATCGTCTTCTCTTCCTTCCCATGCTTCTTTTCAATGTCTATATACCCATTCAGTTATTTTCAACGTCCATCCATTGTCTGTCATTCTCATTATGTCTTGGCTTTGTCCATTTCTTTTTCTTGCATGTTGTTAGAATATTCTCTACTTTAGTATGCTCTCATATTCATGTTGATCCCTTTATGTGTCTTGGTGTTATTCCTATTATTATTGTTTCCATAGCTCTTTGAGTTGTAACTAGCTTATGTTCTAAAGCTTTAGTATGACTACAAATTTCTGATGCATAGGTGTATACTTGTAAGTACATATGAATGAAAACTTTTCTTTTTAGAGAAAGTAACATTTTATCTTTCATATTATTTTGTTTACCAAAAGCTCTCCATCCCATGCTTATCCTTCTTTTAATTTTAGTCTCAAGTCATGGGGAAACACTTACAGCCTCTCCTAAGTAAGTATATTCATTAACAATATCTAGAGGTTCTTTCCTAACCCTTATTTATTGTCTGCCTTTTCTTTGAACATTATCTTATTATACTTACATTAATTTTCAGGCGTAAATTTCTGCTTTCTCTATTTAAATCTAGAATATTTTGTAATTCCTCATATTATTCACTAAACAAAACTATCTCATTTGCAAATCTTAAGTTGTTAAGGTCTTCCCTATTAATATTAATTTCCACATTTTCCCCAAACAAGATTCTTAAAAACCTTGTTTAGGTATGCTGTGAATAATCTAGAAGAGATGGTGTCTCTCTATCTAACTCCTTTCTCAGACGGAATTTTCTCACTTTCTTTTTGTAGTTTTAGGATTCCTATACTTTTCTTATAGATATCTTCAAGTGTTCTAGAATAAAATTCAGCTATTCCTTGTGTTTGAAGGGCTGTCATTACTGCTGAAATCTTGACAGAATCAAGTTTTCTCATAGACTATAAATGCCATGCATAGTAATTTTCATACTGTGCTGATTTTTCCAATAACTGGTTAATTATATGGATATGCTTAGTTGTACATCTGCTTCTAAAAGCGGCCTGTTCTCTTGGTTGATTAAATTCTAGCTGTCTTTCCATTCAGCTTAATATGATTTTTGTAAATATTTCTTTTTTCTATATTAATGACAATAAGATTATTGGGCGTTAACTTTTCAGGCCTTTAGTGTCTCCCTTTTTGGGAATTAGTATATTGATAATTTTTTCCAAGTTGTAGGTAATCTTGCACTTATTTTATGTAAAGTTCAATGAGTTTTACTACTATGAAATCTCCAACTATTATCAAATTCTTCTTTGCCTTTTTTCAAGCCTTTTAATGCTTTTTATACTTCTCCAACTGCTATTTTTGGTACAGGCTCAGGTGTTTCATTATTTCTATTGGCAAATTTATTTGTTTAGCACTATTGTGTAACATTATAGAGCAATCTTCTGCAATATCCATCATTCCATCAGTTTTGTTGATAATATTTCCACTTTCGTTTTTTAAAACAAATATCAAGTCTTTTTATTACCTTGATACTTTTTCCTTTTCTAAATGTTTCCTCAATTGTGTAACGATTTTAGTTTGTTTTTTGTTTTAGTTCTGCTAATCATATTTCATCTCTCTTGGATTTTACCCTCATTTCCAATCTTTTTCTTTATTACATTTTTTTGGTGTTAAAGAAACATTACAAATGCAGATATCTGGATATTGAGGAGGCACTATCCTTGACCTACTTACAATCATACTTTGAGTTTTGTTAGGATTCAACTTCATGCCCCACAATTTGCACCATGCATTGATTTTAGCTAGATCTGAATTTAGGAATTCAGCAACACAGGCTCTACATTCAGGAGATGGTATTGATGCAGAAAGTTGTACCATCTGCATATGCAACATTCTTGTTTTCTAGGTCAAACCCCATATCACATGAATATATTATGAAATGTAATGGGCTAAGAGGACAAAGAACAGAGAATCACCAGATGCTATATTCCTATAGTCACTATGGTGTCTATGAATAACATCTCTGCTAAGTTACTTAAAATTTCAGTAATGATGTTTAGGTGCATTAATACACACCAGGGTCCATATTTTCTCCTGTAGAAAGAAATATGTAATTTCATTATCGAAATAATGCCACTCAATGGAGATGTGAAACCAAATCTCTCTAACTTGCTCAGATTTTGGACATGCGTAGATACTGTGATGGAAATGTTCACTCGGCACTGGTGTTATTGGTCAGATATGCACCTATATGGAACAGTCTGTTAATCATCGTTATGATTTGCACTAGAAGGTACATATACCCATGCACCCGACACACTGTAAGTCCCAAAACAGTCCACTGTTCATCGCAGCACTAGACAACGGGTTTTATGACACTACACGCCACCACCACAAAATGTTTTATTTCATGTACTTGCTTTGCATAGTGTTTGTAGAAGACCCTGGATGATCTCCACCCAGTGTATGAGCGGAGTCTTTCAAAGTCCATATGTTGAAAGAAGTTCAACAAAGAAGCAACTTTCCTCGGATCGTGACCTGCGGGTCTACTGTCAGGATCCGCTCTGCGAATAAAGTAGGTGAGCTTGCTCTCAATTGTATTAGGGATAGGTTTGATCCTGAGGTTTCGCCTCTGAAGAGCTGTCCTCCCTTGAAGTCTGAAGTTCTGTGAAGATAGAACTTAAGACACTCTACTGGGCACAGAGAGGCATCTTCTTTCAGTGGGCAGATTCTCCAAGGACCCCACCTCTTAGTGGGTAGCTCATTCTTGGTAAGAAAGGCAGGATCAGGAAAGAGGTTCAGTTCTCCTGTGTCTAAGAACTGAATATGGCCTTCGTTTCTGGATAAGGCCACTATTTCACTAACTCTAGCCCCTGAAGCTATTGCAAAGAGAAAAATTACCTCCTGTGTTAGATCCTTTAGAGTACAATCCTCATTGTTTAGGTTTGAAGCATAGTGCAAGACTTTGTCCAAAGACCACGTGATGGTCTTTGGTGGGGTTGATTGCTTGAGTCTAGCACTTGCTTTTGGGATCTCATTGAAGATTTCACTAGAGAGGTCCACTTCAAAGGCTTACAAAAGTGGTCTAGTCAGGGCCGACTTACACGAGGTAATCGTAGTAGAAGCCAGGCCTTGTTCGTGTCGGTATATGAAGAATGAGAGACAGAAATCTATCGATATTTCTGTCGGTTTCCATGGAAGAAATGGGTTTCCTTTGTGAAAACAAAGGAAACCCATTTCTTCCATGGCGATTCATATGGTCTCCTAGTCGAACTTGACTTATACTCTTCGATGAAGTTAACTTTATCCTTCGAGATTCCAAACTTTTTGTTCGCCGCTAGGGTGAGAAAATCATGAGATGTAGGTTGTTGGTTCTCAAAGATGAAGCGTAGACAGTCGACTTCTGAACCAGTTGGGATAGAACTGGGTTTGGTAGAGGTAACAGCTTCAGTTTCAATTCTAGAACTAGACGGAACCAATTGCTTTTGGGGCACTTGGGGGCCACTACTGCTACTGTCCCTCTGAAGGATCTTAGCTTGTCGAGGACTCTTAGCAGGAGATTGTTTGATGGAAACAGGTGAATGCGATTCCACCTGTTGAGGGACATGGCGTCCATCGCTTCTGCTTGAGGGTCCATATAAGGGGCTTCGTAACGAGGTAGTTTCTTGTTGTCGCTCTTTGTGAAGAGTTCGATCTGCAGTTCCGGGACTTTTTCTGAGATGAAGGAGAATGAGTCTGCGTCTAGGGACCATTCTGTCTCTATGGGCTTTTGCCTGGATAGGGCGTCCGCCGTCACATTGCGGAAGTTGAACTGCTGATAGGTGCCATCCCTTCTTCCTTGCCAGGTAGAAGATGGCTAGTATCACATTGTTGATGTGAGGCGATCTTGAGCATGGCGATTTAGACATCTTACTATCACTTCGTTGTCCAGGACCAATCTGATGTCGATTGCTCTGCGAGGGGATAGTTTCTTCAATGTCAGGAAAACTTCCATAGCTTCCTAAATGTTGATGCGAAAGGTTTTGAGCTCGTACGATTCCCTTTCAATTTTCTCTCGTGAGAATGGCCCCCCCATCCTTCCAAGAAGGCATCCGTGTGTATCACCACTAATAGTTGTGGTGGTTGCAGGGGAACTGTTCGTGCTAGGCTCTTGGCTGTTGACCACGGCCTTAACTGCGTGCGCAACAGGGTCGGGGTCAACGTTAGTTGATCTCTTTGAGTGTTTGATGCGTATCTTCTCCTGACTCCTGATGCATCATTTAGACGTGCTTTTAGCACCGGGTCTGTCACTGCTGCGAACTGGAGAGAGCCCAATACTCTTTCCTTTTGGCGTCTTGAAATCCTCTTGTGACGGATTAGTCTCTTGACAGATCCCGCCATCTCTCTCCTCTTCTTGGATGGAATGGAGAGGTGATGTGACTCTAAGTTCCATTGGATTCCTAACCATTGGAACTTCTGAGCTGGAGAAAGGCGAGACTTCTTGCGGTTGATCTTGAATCCCAGGTGTTCCAGGAACTGGATCATCTTTTTGGCTGCCTGCAGACAAGTAGTCTTGGATGCTGCCCACACCAGCCAATCGTCTGGATATGCTACCACTTGAACTCCTTCAAAGCGTAGCTGCTGGACGATTGTGTCTGCTAGCTTCTGGAATATCCTTGGGGCTGTGTTCAGTCCGAAGGGCCTTGCTCTGAAGACAAACTTCTTCTTCTTTAGCCTGAATCCTAGGTAGGAGGAGAAATGGCGACTGACTGGAAGATGCCAGTAAGCATCTGCTAGGTCTATTAAGACTGTGTACACCCCTTTTGGTAGAAGGGTCCTTATGTGTTGAAAAGTGAGCATCCGGAACTTGTTCTCGATGAACTTGTTGAGTGGAGACAAGTCTAGAACGACTCTGAGTTCGTCTGAATTTTTCTTGGGAACACAAAACAGCCTTCCCCGGAACTTGATGGACTTCGCTTTCCATAAGGAAAGCGAAGTCCATCAAGTTTGTCTTCAGAGCAACACCACCTCTCCATTCCATCCAAGAAGAGGAGAGAGATGGCGCGATCTGTCAAGAGACTAATCCGTCACAAGAGGATTTCAAGACGCCAACAGGAAAGAGTATTGGGTTCTCTCCAGTTCGCAGCAGTCTCAGACCCGGTGCTAATTCACGTCTAAATGATGCGTCAGGAGTCTGGAGAAGATACGCATCAAACGCTCGAAGAGATCAACTAAGGTTGACCCTGACCCTTCTTGTTCAAGAGTTCTAAAGTATATTCTTCTAATGAGGGAGTGGAGTGTTGGACGAATTCTGGAAAACGAGTTGGAGTTCTGTTCCATTTCCACCTGAGTCCATTCGTGATTAGGCTGCCTGCCTAGGGATCGAAGGTTCAGCGATCCTCAAAGTGATACAATCTGCCCCCTACCTGGAGCCCCTCATTGCTTGGGGGGTCCTGAGGACTTGTTTCCGTGATCATGTCCTCCTCGGCCCCTAGAGGAGTTTCCGGAGGAACTTCTCCTTGGGCCTTTTCCTTTCTTACTAGGGCGAAAGGAAGTCGACTGCCTCTCAAAGCCAGGGTTAAACGCTGGCGACTGGGCTACCAGTTGTTGAGGGACCATCTGGAAGGTGGTCTGAGGTATCGTGGCCATGGTCATGGAAGGAAGTTGTGCAGGTCTGCGTGGTCTCCTTGCCTCTTTATTTCTTAGGCTGGGGACCTCCGTCTGAGGAAGATTTCCTCTTTGAGCTCAAGCCTCACTTTTGGAGAAGGTTCCTGTTCTCCGTGGCTTCTCTGGCTATGATCTCTTGGACCAGTTCCTGTGGGAAAAGGTCCTTACCCCAGATGCTCGAGGTAATCAGCTTCCTGGGTTCGTATTTTAGGTCACTGAGGGAAAAACGAACTCTCTGCAGGCTCTCCTTGCTCTGAGGAAAGCATATGTCTTTCACAAAGGTCCACATGTGAGACATAGCCAGGAATATGTACATTTTGCGGGTGTTATGTAGACCTGCGCTCATTTCCAGGCAGTTCTGATGAAAAAGGGAGGCTGCAAGAGTCTCCTTCGTCTCCTGTTCCCTCCTCAGAAGATGGTCTGGCAACTTCGGAATGTTCTCATTGAACTGCTGGCCTGCTATCTCTGGATCCAACTTAGAGACGGAGAAGGTTAGGTGGACATCCTTCCACTTCTCCTCGCAGGCAGGCATTGCTAGAGAGAATGGTTTGCATTCCTCTAGGGTTGGGCAGGGTTTGCCCTCATTGACTGCCTTGACGGCAATGTCCTGTACTTTCTCAAAAAGGAGAAAGAGATGGAGGAAGGAACAAGTACTGAGACTTTGGAGTTGGTGTACACGGCTCCTTTCAAGGCTTTCAGGAGGATGGCTAGCGCCTTGTCATGCTCGAAGACAATGTCCTCTTTGGGTACCGTTTCCTCCTGGGCTGCGTGTTCATACCGCAGTCTCATGTAACAGTCTGGGTAAGCTGAAAAGCTACGCCAGAACTCGAGATCTTCAATCAGTTTGGCCCCCAACTTCTCTGAGACGAATAATTTCCCATTCATCATGGGCATATGCTCCGCATACCTCCAGGGGTTGGTTTCTGAGCAGTGAGGGAGATCCAGTACTTTAAGGGGCTTCTTAGTGGAGCCCCTGGTAGGTCTAGGGTGGTCCGCCCTTTCCTATAGCTGTATATGCTGCTGCTTGATTGACTGCTTCATCGTCTCCTGTTCCTTCTGGAACAATTCCATCATCCGTTGGATCGACATGAGGATATCTTCGCTCTTGTCGACTTGTGCAACTGGTTGAGGAGCTGGGTCTGAAGAGGTTGACGGCATAGGTTAGTATGCCGTCATGGCGAACTAAGGGTCTTCGGTTGCCATTGAAATGGATCCTTCTTCCTCCGCTTGTGGATGTTCCACATCTTCTTCAGGGCGTCCTTCTAGTAGGTCCTACTCCGTGTCAGTGGACACTTCTGATATCCTTTCTTGGTGGATGTTCATGTCTTCAAGTGCCTTATTTATTTCCACGTCAATCTTCAGTTGTTCGAGAGGAGGCTGGACCTGTTCCCGGGGCACTACCACGTTTGAAAGAGCCTTGGGGAACAGAGAGCACCTTAGGGAGTCGTTGGGTATGTACTGTCCCAAAGAGTTCTTTTGGAACCCTCTTACCCATGTGCAAAGGGTCTCCCTCGCTGTGTCCCTTGTCTCTGTGTTGCAGGTGGGGCAACCCTTCGGGTCCCAATACTTAAGGACTCCCGACACGATGTAGTAGGGGGCATGGGTCCTGCACATCGTGTGTCCACAAAGTCTTTGCCCTATTGTTGCAGAACAAAGCTGCACACTTTTCCATCGGCTCCTCCTGTAAAGGAAAAGGGCTCAATGAGTATCTTTTTTTTTATATCACTGATATAAAAACATACATTTTTATTAACACTAATAATAACTATTGTTTATAATAGCTAAGGATAGTAAGCTTGGAAGGAAGTAGAAAAGACATATCTGTTTCCTTTCCCATGCCATTGCTGAGACCTCCGTCAGTAATAATTGGTTTCCCTAGTAGGGAGAATACAAGGTAGAAGAAACTCTAGGAACTAGAGTTAGAGTTAGTAAGTATCTATACTAACATTATCCACCTGCAGTATATATTGATACTGATCGGTGATTTTTTAGGGTCCTGACGATCGAAAAAACCATCTGGGTGTTGTGGGAGTACTAAGCCTCAACATAATATCGTGGTCCCAACAATTGACTACGATAGGAAACACAGAGTATGTTAGGAAACATGTGTAGCCTACTGCTGTATAGTTGTATACTGTAGTTTAGCCGGCGGCACTGCCGGGGTTAGGTTAGTACCTGGCAGCACCAACTGATAGAGAGAGAAAAAGCATTGAGGAAGGAGAGTTTCCTATTATTATGGTTTAAAACAACAATTCGAAGTGTAGGAGGACTATCAGGCCTCCTACTGTCTCCTTGCCAGAATGAGACTTCCAATGGAAGGGGTAAGAATCTATCTGATTCTGGCTTCCACCCATCCACAAAAGGCCTGTCGCCAGCTATGCCGCTTGCAGCAATAATTGTGGATGGCAGTCCAAGGGAGGGCTGAGGACTTCCCAAAGTATGTTAGGTTTCCCAACGGCAGCCGTCAGGATCCATCTCAATCTTCCCCCCAATAATATTCACTTCCTGTGAAGGAAGGAAGTAAGTGGGAAGGTGGCTGAGGCGGCTGAACTAACTGCTACCGGCAGGGTACCAGCCGGTAACGCAGTCAACCTAGCAAGCCGGGATGACTGTCAGAATACCGGTGGAAGAGTATTGTGACGGCTATGACGTCACTAAAGGAGAGAAGGGGGAGGGGTAGGGATCTTTTAGTTCATTGAAATGATAGGTGGCGGCAGGTATGCCGCCTACCTTCAACAGTGAACTGAGGAAGCATGGCCTCCTGTGCTGACGATATCGTCGGCGGCAGAGGAAACATGGTTCCTTTGCTGACGACATCGTCGGCGGCAAGACAAGGGCACCCTGAGTTAGTTACTATCTAAATCAAAGCCAGAGGGGGCAAGAACTCTGTTCTACTCAACGGCGATGGTGGTTGCTTGCTGTAGTGGCGGCGGCACTCAGGGAGGGGGGAAGGGTTTAGCCTCTTTTCTCTGAGAGAGAATGTATATCGTAACTTATCCATAGATTCTAGAGAATGTAAATTTTCATCCGAATCAATAAGGAACGATAGGGTGAAGCTAAACATGGGGAAATACTTTACTAATGTATATATGAGCGAGAGTAGCCTCGCTCTGGTAGGATCCCCGGCCAAGGTTGGTACCACCGGGACTCCCACCGCCTACGATAAGTAAAGTTACATAATAGGAAGAGGAATAATATACATGTATGCAAATTCTTTACTTGTATAATTGGCCTAACTAGGTAATATTATAGCTTAATACCTGGAATTGTCTCCCTACTGACTAGATAAATGCAATTGTAACGGGCGACTGCAGTCGTAAAATGGCTGCCTCTGGTTCTCGGTAATGCTCAACCAAAAACACTTAAATTATTGAAATTTAACTGTGAGAAGGGAGCCTAGAATTATACACAGGAAAGAATTAATACTCAACCTTCCAGAAGATGAAGATGCTGGAGATTACATGATGAATATTCCAATAACTTGTAACAAAACACCGGGTTAACGTGGGAGAACACGTAGCTTAGAGCGCTACAAGGAAAGGAATGGCGCGCGGTAGTAGTACGGATAGGAGGTCCACCGGGTACCTAGATCGGCACCCCCTTGTTTTGCCACTCCTCCCTCTTACATCAAAGAATTGAATCTATTTGAGGTGAAGATTGCTATGTGTCGTATCTGAAAAATATGTCCCCTGATATTATGCGATATTCTTAATTGGATACTCGGGCCAGGAGTTAGAATCCTTGAGACCCATTGGTTTATTTCTCTGGGAGTATCACTGTAGCAGATATCCCTTAGAAGGCTACCTAAAGGAACCCTTCCATCAGGACGACATGGCCCGAGCCCAAAAAAACAATTGTAAAATCATATAGGAAACATACTTCAACAAAGGTAGCTAAGAGATTCATATAAAAAAAACTGAGCAATTTGGAAATATGTGCAACTGGCTTGAACATCCAGTGGTAACGAAATAGAAACAGAAGCATCGCAAAAAAAAGGAGTGGAAAATACAAAATTTTCCACCAAAAGCAAAGATTTTACTCAACCTTACCAATGAGGTTCTTCAGTCCTCCCTTGGACTGCCATCCACATCCCTGAAACCGGCAGCGACCGGCAACAGATCTTGTGGCTGGATGGAAGCTTGAATGATTCATTCTCCCCTTCCATTTGAACCCTCATTCTGGAGGAAGGCAGTAGGATTAAAATACCTACACCCTTAGCAGCACATGGCGGCACCAGTCCAGCCGGCATGCAGCAGGCAGGGTTAGTACCTGACGGTACTAGCCGACAGAAAGAGAGAAAGCATGGAGTGAAGGGCTGCCTTATTAATGTAGCTTTGTACAATAAAACGGATTTTGAAGCGAAGCGAAAAATCTATTTTTGGGTGTGATGGCCATGTTGTCCTGATGGAAATTCCTTGAAGTAGCTTCCTAAGGGATATATGCACTACAGTGATATTCCCAGAGAATTTTACCTTTAGGTATCCAGAATTCTAACTCCTGGCGCAAATATCCTTAAATTTTCTCTCAAGGATATCGCATAATATCAGAGGACGTGTTCTTGACACGCCACATAGCAATCTGCACCCCTAATAGCATTTACACTTCGAGGAGGGTGTGGCAGAATAGAAGGGGAGCCGTATCAAGGTTACCCCCGTTCTCGTACTACTAGTATGGCAACAGCGCCATTTCCAAGATGGCGGACATTCTTTATTTTGTAGCGATTTCGCTAAGTGCTGTTCCCTGGTGATATAACTTTTCAATCATTTTGCAAGGATTATAATCATGCATTCTCCATCTTCTTCCGCCTCTGGAAAGTTGAGTATTGGGTCTTTACTGTGAGTATATTTTAGCTCCTGTTTCACAGTGAAATTAGAATAATTTATTGTGCTTAGGAGCTAGGCCTGTTACCGGAGGCGCCATGGGTGCTGTCGTTCGTAGGGCATGTGTTATTTAGTTAGCAGAACGACTTCCCGGTTTTGAATAGCATTAATTAATTTTTAATTATGTAAGCTATTTAGGCAAATTATACTTGTAAAGATATTTATAATGTGCATAATTTCCTTTTCTATGTCGATCGTATAGTTAGAGTTTCGGTGATTTAGGTAACCGAGATCTTGTCTCGCCTAGGTAACCTAACCTACGCATTTTATTATACGTTCAGACATTTCCCCGGTTGCCCTCGTGTATTGTTTTCATTTCAAGTGGAGATAGATATATCCTAGAATAATATGAAACATTACAGGTCTTCATGGAGATTTAAGGGTAATCTCTCCTTCCCTCTGAGTTCAGGCTACAACCCTAATGGTCGGCCCTGAATTTTATTCAGGCATGACTAGCCTAGGGTTTTTCTGTCTCTTCCCTTAACCACAGGTTGTGGTATACCAGCAGGTTTTGGGATCCAGTCAGAATCTTAGATTATTTAGTCTTGTGTCGGCGACCTGCCGGCAGGGTGAATGAGTTGTAGAATACCATCATTCCCCTGCGGGCTAGGCTGCCGATATTGGAGGCTAGCCCTCCCTAGCCCCACTTGAAGTGGTGGTATACCATCTTCTCCTTGCGGTCTAGAAGAATAGTCCTGTGCTCGCAGCTCCCTAGGCTGAAGAATAGTATTCTTCTTTTGCCTAGCATGGCGGCAGCACTGGAACTCTTTTTCTCCCTTGTTGAGAGGAGGCGGCAATGCCGCCGTCCCCTTAACTGTATTGGCAATCTCTAGGTTGGAGAACCGAGTCTCTCCTGTTACCTAGGATACCGCCGATACTAAAACAGAGTCTCTTTAAGGCATGGTAGGACTGACAACTTTGCCAGCTCCTTCTACACCTTATACAGAACCCTGTTCCCTCCCCCTCTGTCCACTTTATGATGGCCTAGCCATTGTCTTTCACTGGGCCGGCATCCTGCAACATTGCCATTGCTGGTGGGTTGCTGGGGCCGGCCAGACTCCCTCTCTACGGCCATTGTCTGGCTGCCGGTAGCTATGTTAGTTGCAGGCAGCCATGACAACTGCCGGCAGCCATGTTGAATGTCGGTGACCATGTGTCTTTCAACTCCCGGCGGCAATGCATACTGCCGGTAGCCATATCATCTGTCGGAAACTATGGTGTCTGCCGGTGGCTGGCGACTGCCGGCAGCCAAGATGGCTGCCGGTGGCTGGCGGCTGCCGGCAGCCATGATGGCTGTGAGTGGGAAGTCCCTTCTGTTCCCAAGGTACATCGGTTCTCCCTTGGACTGTTAGCCACAGGTTCTGTTGCCGGAGTACCGCCGTCTACGCCGGCACATATAGGTGCTGACTTAGACAGCAGCATGCCGACTGTACTGGTACTGCCGGAGGCTAGCCTGCTGGCAGTGTATCGGCGACACCTTGCCAGCAATAGTACTGTAGCTGGATGGAAGCCTGAATGGTACATTCTCCCCTTCCATTTGAACCTTTCTGGAGAAAGGCAGTAAAATCAAACTTTTACATCCTTAATTACTATATACATACACAGTAAGGAATAGCCTTTACTCCATGCTATCTCTCTCTCTCTTTTAGCTAGCATGCTGGATATGCTGGCAAGATCTAGCTATGCCGGCGACATACCGGCTGAACTACAGTATATGCTATACAGGTAGCCAGTATATCTGCAGTATAGAATATACTGCAGATAGAAAACTACTATATTTTATACTAGTAGTTATTTCCAATATTTCTTGGGTATCCCTACACAGGTATTTGCTGAGCACATTCCCATATTGAATGAATATAATTTCTTCAATATTCTGATTAGTAATCAGTTTTGGGATTACCCTACAATATTAAATATTTTCAAGGCCGGGGTGTTACACTCCTAACCCTTAAAGTGTAGAGCCTTTATCCTTGAGTCTCCCTGATCAGGAAAGTCTATGATTTAATATTGTAAGGAAGGCCACGGCAAATAGGTTGGGTAGGATACACAAATATATGTCTTTATTTTTCCCTAGTCCAGTTGGCATCATGCCAGCTGGACTGCGCTGTCAAATGCTTGCTACAAAAGCAGCATACTGGCTGAACTATAATATATAGTTGTACAGTAGCCAGTAATTTGCAATATATATATAGTGCAAATAGAAAACTACAGTACGACTATACAGTAGTTATTTCTAACAAAGATTTGGTACCCTTGTGCGAGTCTCTGCTGGTGCCGCTCCTATATTGAAAGAATAGTATTTCTTCAATATTCTGATGAGAATCAGTCATCCTGACCCCACAGTATTATGAATAAAAAGGGACAGTGAATTTGTACTTCTCTACCCCTAGGGGTAAGAGCCCTTTTAGCTGGAGTTCCTTGATAGAGGAATCTCCCTATAGTTAATACTGAGGGGAGGTAACAGCATTTGCTTGCAGGGGATACACAAGTATGTATCTCCTACTATCCCTTTAGCTTACTATCCTAAGCTATTCTGTAAAAGATGACTTTTGCATGTTGATTATCAGTGAGATAATCCATTATATACTCATTCTGTTTTCCTTTCTTTACAGGAGGAACACCAGATGACTTGTGCTGCAAGGCCAAGAGTAAGTATTTTTACGGTCATAATACTTGCAGGTTTCATGCCCCCTGCAATATTATTTCCGAATCCCTACATTATTGGAACCCACAGGTTTGCAATATATGTCGGACATTAATGTCTGAAGGTTTCGAGAACCCCAAGTCTATAGAGACTAGGGATACAGCTCAGTACAAATTACGCAACTGGGTGAGAGGCTTCCAGAAAATCTCTCCGGGACCTTACCTACCTAATGATAGGATGCGTAAGCTACTGTTTCCGAGGGCAAGTAAGGGAATAGTGGTGCCTCAGGCACCAATTGCATCCCCAGACGGCCAGATAGCCTTTGGGGAGGAGGGCAGGAAGTGCCCGGGGGTAGAAGGGGAAAGTGTCGTGTCGTAATTGACTCCGCCTATGCCGGCTTTAGAGACATTGACGTCAACATCTTCGTCTTCTACCCCTGTATTAGATAGAAGGGAACAATTATGTGCCCAAGTGAATAATCTAATAGAGAGCTTTCGTAGACAAACAAAAAGCAGGAAGTAAAATGCAAAATAGAGCCTCGCAGAGCTTCTCTTGTTACTTCCCAAGGGTCATTCAAACGACCCATAGATCAAGACCTACCGACATGCTCCAAAACCAATCCCTGGAGGTTTGCGGAGCTGATGCCGATTTTAAATGGCAAACTCTACATCTCGGAGAAGATGGGTGCTGTTCCTTTGGACAAAATCCAATTTTGGCCAAGCTTTGATGCTTTCCCTAATTGTTTTGTGCGACTGAGGAAAAGGAACGGAATCAAAGGAGGTCATGATTCTCGACCATGATAAGCACAGGCTATCCTGTCAAGTAGCCTGAAAAAGGCGGGTTACTCGGAGTCGAAGGTATTCCTACTGGATAACAGGCACCCTTTCTTTCTTGCTCCTGCTTCAATCTCATTCCCCTTTATGGGGAATGCATTTAAATCTGTTGCCAAGGCAGTGGAGGCGGGTAGGCCATGTCCTGCACTCGAGGAGTACAAGCATCTGTCACCAGCCTTCCCAGACAGGAGAAGGACTGGAAGGAAGTCCATTTAACTTTCTCAGTAGGTAGATTAGATGCGGATGTCGCCAGTCGACAATTTACCGAACGTCTCCCTAAACTATCCGAGTTTCTCTTGTATAATGAACAAGAGACAAAGGAGAGACTTGCAGCCTCCCTTTCTCTACAAAACTACATAGAGTTGTGTTCAACCTATCAAAATACCCCAGACATGCTCATGGTCCTAGCCAAAATGCATATGGCTGCCTTAGTGAAGGACCTTTACGCCTTTATGAAGGCTAGGAGAGCATGTAGAGAGTTTGTGTTCGCTGCTGCAACAGTGAAACATGAAACAAGGAAGCTAATATCTTCCAACATCTGGGGTAAAGACCTCTTTCCAGACGAGGTAGTTAGGAAAATGATTAAGAGCGCCACCATGGAGAACATAAGTCTTCTCCAAAAGTGGGGCATCCTTTCAAAGAGAAAATCTTCCATGGTTGTGGGTCCCCAACCTAAAAAGAAGACGGGAAAAGCTGGAAATATCTGGGCTGTTCAATAACATCCCACAGTTCCAGTGACCACGGTGCCACAAGCAGGTGGTCAAAAGTTTAAACCTACTGATTATTCGAAGCATGAAGATGCTTCTGGTAGGAGAGAGGTTCCTTCAGGATCGTCGGACCTTCGATCCTTGGGTCCAAGGCCTAGTCAAGATGGGACTATGATGGGAAACAGAAATGTCTCCACCATCATCTCCTTACCTTCTTCCACAATCCAAAACCCTCCTGGAGGAGTATACCTGAAAGCTCTAGAGCATACAGGTGGTAAGGAAACTATAGTTCATCGAGTTCCAGGGAAGGCTGTTTTGTATTCACGAGAAGGACTCAAGAAATCTCGGAATCATTCTGAACTTGGTGCCACTCAACAAGTACCTATAAAACAGCAAGTTCAAAATGTTAATACTTCTGAACACATGGACCTTGCCAGACCTGAAAGGTGTCTTTTGGCAACTTCCAGTTAATCAACGCCTCCCCTCCTATCTAGGATTCAAGTTACAGATAGTAACGTACATCCTAGGAAAGATAAGTGTCGGACTAGACACAGTCCTAAATATCTTCATAGGATTGGCAGACTTAGTCACGTAAAAACCAAGCCTAGAAATGGTTCAGGTAACAATGTACCTGGACGAGAGGCTAGGGTGGGCAGCACCCGAAGTGGCTGGTCTATGTGCATCCAAGGAAATGATCCGGTTCCCGGGACATCACAGATGCAAGATAAGCTTCTAGAAGTCTCGATTCTCTCCGGCTCAAAGGTTTCAATGGCTGAAAAAACATTGAAGTCTGTGGTCACCTCAACTCTCCTTTCCCTTGGGAATATGAAAGGAGATTGCAAGGTCGGTCAAGAGACTCAGATAATCAGTCAGATTTCCAAGACGCTAACAGGGAGAAGCTCTGAACTCTCCCCAGTTCGCAATAGTGACAGACCTAGTGCTAATAGCACAGCGGAAAGATGCGTCAAGAGCCTGGAGAAAATACATATCAAATGCTAGAAGAGATCTAAAAAGACCGATATGTGTCCCTCTTTAATCGCTTCTCTAACAAAAGTCAAAGCCCGAAAGTCCCATGAATATGCTGGTCCTGTCATGAGTGGGGAAGCTCTCTCCACACAGATCAGACTTCCTACGACTGATCTGGGACACCGATGCAATAATGAGACGTCGCAATCGACAATGCTATGGAGCATCTCATACAGTCTAGGTGAAGTTACCCATCCCTTTCTTAAGGGGATGGCACCTGTCAGCAGTTCATATACAATTGATCCACAATGTGACAGTGGATGCTCTATTTCGGTTCAAGCCGATAAAGTTGGAATGGTCCATGGACGCAGACCTATTCACTCCCAGATGGGAACAAGTCCCGGAACTGCAGATCGACCTCTTCATCACGAGCATCTTCAAGAAACTACCTCGATATGTAGCCCCATACGAGGATCCTCTAGTGGAGTTGATAGTCAGCATGTCTCTAATATGGAAGGGATGGACTCAGGTATTCCCGTTCATCCCATCCAATCACCTGCTGAAGGTCCTCAACAAGCTCAGATACTTCCAAGAGGGAGTAGCTCTATTGGCTCCCAAGTAGCCCAAGAGCAATCTGTCCTCCTTAATGAAGGAGCTGAAGCTAAGGCTGGCCCTAGTTCTGAACCTAGGTCTATTTCAGAAGGCTCAGACATTAATTGCCTTTGTTTTATCATGGAGAACCCGAATCCTTCATTTCATGATTTTCTTGCCCTAGCGGTTAGAAAAAGATTTGGGATCTCAGAAGGCAATATAGAATTCTTAGAAGAATACAAGTCTAAGTCAACTAGAAGACAATATGAGTCTTCTTGGAAAAAGTGGATTGTATTCGTGAAAGCAAAAGGACCGAAAGAAATTTCAATGAACTTCTGTCTGTCCTTTGTCCACCTTCATAATCAAGGTCTGGCGGCCAACACGATAACTACGTGCAAGTCAGCCTTGACTAGACCTCTTCTATATGCCTTTAAAGTGGATCTGGCGAATTAAATCTTTAATAAGATTCCGAAGGTATGTGCAAAGCTTAGGCCTGTAGCACCACCAAAGCCCATCTCTTGGTCTTTGGACAAGGTCCTACATTATGCCTCATCGGTGAACAATGAAGAATGTTCCCTTAAGGATCTAACCCAAAAGGTTATCTTTCTGTTCGCTATAGCCTCAGGGGCTAGAGTTAGTGAAATAGTGGTCCTATCTAGAGATGAGGGCCACATTCAGTTCACAGATGTGGGAGAACTGAATCTTTTCCCTGATCCAACCTTTCTTGCTAAGAACGAGCTACCCACTAAGAGGTGGGGTCCCTGGAGAATCTGCCCTCTGAAGGAAGATGTCTCTCTATGTCCTGTAGAGTGTCTAAAGGCCTATCTTCGTAGAACTTCAGACTTCAGGAGAGGACAGCTCTTTAAAGGAGAAACCTCTCGATCAAACTTATCCCTAAAACAACTGAGGGCGAAGTTCACCTACTTTACTCTTAGAGCAGATCCTGACAGTACTCCCGCAGGTCATGATCCGAGAAAAATTGCTTCATCACTGAACTTTTTTCAGTATATGGACTTTGAATGACTTCGCTCATATACTGGATGGAAATCATCCAGAGTGTTCTACAAACACTATGCTAAGCAGGTCCATGAACTGAAGCATTATGTGGTGGCGGCAGGTAGTGCTTTAAAATCTACCGTTTAATTCTGCGATGAACAGCTAATTGACTGGGACTGTCAATTAAAGGGAGAAGGGGTCATCACTTTTAGGGTGACCTCCTTTATATGAGTGTTACCATGGTGACACTAATTTTGTTCAAAATCCCAGGTGTGGAATTATACAGATAGCACTAGTGCTGTGTGTAAGTAGTACACAGTGTCGATAGAATGTAACCGGTACAGAGATCATGAAGAGAAATTTTAATAAAAAAAAAATTTTCTTCAATCTCAGAGTGGCACTCACCATTTCTTCTTCCTTTCAAGAAAGAAATATAGTCTCTGTATGCTTTACGTGTATAATTCCAATGTCATGCTACATTCGTTTTACTGGTTAACTCATTTAGTCATTTATTAGGAATAAATGTCTATTAGAATGTATTGCGTCCGAATTCGCCCGACAATTGCATGTATAAAATGCCAGAGTTCTTTGACTTACTAATGTAAGTATTCTTCATATAGTTGTATGCTCACAAACAATAGATATAAGAGACACTGATATTGATTCGGCAATATATACAAACTATGTGTCTGTTTGTATATTCAGTGTATACTTATGTTTCTTCATACAATATATGTTAACCTTGAGATCCCTTTTCTACTGTCTAGAATGACTCTTCCCTCTAGGGGGCAGGAAGCACTAACATCGTTTATGATTAATGATGATGACGGATAATGGTGACGTCATTTGTCTCAATTGGTCCACATGACCATAGAAATGTTGTCCCAAGGTTATGGCACTGATGGAAATCCACAGATACACTAATACTCTGGTATGCTTCCATCAAGACGACATGGCTTGAGCCCAAAAAACGGATTTTGAAGCGAAGCAAAAAATCTATTTTTGGGTGAGA
The DNA here is from genome assembly GCF_036898095.1 of Palaemon carinicauda. Lineage (NCBI taxonomy): Eukaryota > Metazoa > Arthropoda > Malacostraca > Decapoda > Palaemonidae > Palaemon > Palaemon carinicauda. The sequence goes on from NC_090740.1 coordinate 56,039,335, forward strand.
TGGCCATGTCGTCCTGATGGACCCACCCATCTTTTCTAGAAAGAAAAGATCTTCACAGTATCCCTCCCGAAGTACTGTATCTGTAGCACCATGCTCAATGCTACAAGGAATGTCCGCCATCTTGGAAATGGCGCTGTTGTCATACTCAATAGTAGTACGAGAACGGGGGTAACCTTGATACGGCTCCCCTTCTATTCTGCCACACCCCCCTCGAAGCGTAAACACTATTAGGGGTGCAGATTTCTATGTGGCGTGTCAAGAATACATCCTCTGATATTATGTGATATCTTTGAGAGAAAATTTAAGGATATTCGCGGCAGGAGTTAGAATTCTGGATACCTAAAGGTAAAATTCTCTGGGAATATCACTGTAGTACATATATCCCTTAGGAAGCTACTTAAAGGAACCTCCATCAGGATAACATGGCCATCTCACCCAAAAAATAGATTTTTCGCTTCGCTTCAAAATCCGTTTTATTGTACAAAGCTACATTAATAAGGCAGCCCTTCACTCCATGCTTTCTCTCTTTCTGTCGGTTAGTACTGTCAGGTACTAACCCTGCCAGGTGCATGCTGGCTGGACTGGTGCGGCCAGGTGCTAGCCTAGCCGGCAACACGCCAGCTGAACTACAGCATATGATTATACAGTAGCCAGTATATTTGCAGTATAGTATATACTGCAGACAGAAAACTATAGTATATATTATACAGTAGTTTATATTTCCAACATATCCCGTGTGTCCTTTTACAGTCTATTGTTGAGACCAATTTTATATTGAAGTCATCAGTTTATAACTTACCCCACAATATTAATACTTTTATTGAAGGGTTAGTGTTAGTATACACTAATTCTATCCCTAGAGGTTAGAACCCTTCTCTATTGAGTTTCCTTAATAAGGAAATTCTTACATTAACATTGGGGGAGGTCACAACAATTGCCTGGATAGGAGACACAGGTATGTGTCTTTCCTATTCCTTTCTAGCTTACTATCCTAAGCTATAATGGGTAAGATACCAATATATTTATTGCATAGTACCTATCTATCAAGTGTGTTAAATAACCACATACTCTTTTATATTTCCTTTCTTTACAGGAGGAGCCCAGAATGAAGTGCGAGGATATATACTGCAACCACAGGAGTAGAAACTTTTGTGGTCACACTATGTGCAGGACTCATATCGCCTGCGCCATTACCACCGAAACCTTGCGGTACTGGGACCCCAGGACTGCAACGTCTGCTCAGCCATGATGGTCGAAGGTTTCAACAACCCCAAGTCAGCGGAGTCGAGAGATGCAGCACGAGAAAAGCTGCACAATTGGGTACGAGGGCTCCAAAAGATCTCTCCAAGACTGTACCTGCCCAACGATAGGATACGTAACTGGCTGTTCCCCAAAGCGGGTAATGAAGCTGTCGTGCCCCAAGCATAACCCGGATCTCCCTGCGTCTAGATTGCAATCGAGACGGACGTCAGTGAGGCGATACAAGGCACGGACATCCACCAGGAGGAAAGGATGTCTGAAGTGACCACGGATACAGAGAAGGATCCACTTAGGGACGATCCCGAGGAAGAGTCTGCTCTACCTCCTAAGAGAAGAAAAAGTTGAGTCGTCGGAAGTGGGGGAGTCCCTTCCACCTGTGCTGGCACTAGAGCCGACACCATCTACATCTTCAGCTCCTACCCCTCCATTAGATGCCATGAGCCAGGCAGTTTTGGCTCATATTACTTCATTAATGGAGAATCTTCGCAAACAAGGCGAAGAAAGGGAAGTGAAGCTCGAAAGAGAGCTCCGTGAAGCACGGATAACTGCCTCCCGAGGGTCTTACAAGCGACCCAGAGTTCTAGACCTGCCATCCTGCTCCGAGACTAATCCCTGGAGGTATGCGGAGTATATGCCAATTACCAACGGCAAACTCGACATCTCAGAGAAGATGGGAGCTGTCCCCCTAGATGGCATTCAGTTCTGGCCGAGCTTCAACGCCTACCCTAACTGCTTCATTCGACTGAAGCATGAGCCAGCGTCAAAAGAGGAGATAGAACCGAAGGAGGTAGTGGTTTTCTACCACGACAAGGCACAGGCTCTCTTGCCGAGCAGCCTGATGGAGGCGGGTTATGCTAACTCGAAAGTGTCTGCATTGGGCAAGAAACACCCTATGATCATACTACATAGGATCAATTCTATAGTGTGATTGACGAGTTTAAGTCCAAAACTCGGAACGAGTTCAACCATGATGACGAGGTTGAGTGTCGTCCTCTGAGCGGGAAGCGGCTCTTGAGTATTTACTTACTCCTGAGCATTGAAGACCGTTCCCTCATGGGCTCGCCCTTGAGTGGAGGAGGACGTCACAGGCCGAGTGGCTGAGCTCCAATCCAATATGGATCCTGTGGTTTTCTTTAAAATTCTCAACCCCAGCAAAAAAATACCTTTTCTGCCCCTGCTTCCAGAACCTTCCCCTTTACGTCGAAGGCATTCCAGGCTATTGCCAAGGCAGCTGAGGCAGACGAACCTGGATGAGAAGGAATGAAAGGAAGTTCACCTAACCTTCTCAGTAGGGAAGCTAGATGCAGATATCGCGGGACGACAGTTCAGCGAGAATCTCACCTAAGCTGTCAGACTTTCTCTTGCGTAGGGAGCAAGAGACGAAAGAGAGGCTTACCGCCTCCCTGTCCCTGCAGTACTGCATCGAGATGTGCGCGGGCCACAAAGGCACCCCAGATATACTCATGGTCATGGCCAAAATGCATATGTCTACCTTGGTGAAGGACCTGTGCGCCTTCATGAAGGCTAGGAGAGCGTGTAGAGAGATTGTGTTTGCTGCGGCAACAGTAAAACATGAACCCAGGAAGCTGATTTCTTCCAACATCTGGGGTAAAGATCTCTTTCTGAGTAAAACGGTCAAAGAGATAGTTGAGAAAGCCGCCACGGAGAATAGGAACCTTCTCCAGAAGTGGGGCATCTCTTCAAAGAGGAAGTCTTCCCCGGATGCGGGTCCCCAACCTAAACGGAAGTTGAAGAAGCCAAGACTACCCTCTCTGCCTATCCAGTAACATCCTACAGTCACCATAACTGCAGTAACCTAAGTGGTTGCTTAGCCACAGACCACATTCCAAGTGGTACCTCAACTGCTGGTTACCCAGTCACCAGTGTTCAACCAAGGGTTTGAGAGGCAAACCACTACCTTTCGTCCGAAAGGAAGAGGTTCCCGTCGGGCTCCTCAAGACACTCCTCCCGAGACAGGGGAGGACACTGTCAAGGTGGCAAACCCTCCGGACATCCTAAGCAAAGAGATGCTTCGGGTAGGAGAGAGGTTCCAACACTTTCGGGATCGTTGGACCTTCGATCCCTGGGCCCACAGCCTAATCAAGAATGGACTAGGATGGAAATGGAACAAGTCTCCATCATCATTTCCTCAATTTTTCCAACACTCCACCCCCTTATTGGAAGAATATATCTTAGAACTCTTGATCAAGAAGGTTATAAGGAAAGCAAAGTCCATCAAATGCCAGGGAAGGCTGTTTTGTGTTCCCAAGAAGGACTCGGACAAACTTTGAGTCATTCTGGACTTGTCGCCACTCAACAAGTTCATCAAAAACAAGTTCAGCATATTAATCCTTCGACACATAAGGGCCCTGTTACCATAAGGGGCGTACACAGTCTCAATAGACCTGGCAGATGCTTATTGGCACCTCCCAGTCAGCTGCCCCCTCTCCTACCTAGGATTCAAGTTACAGAAGATAAAGTATGTCTTCAGAGCCATGCCCTTCGGACTAAACACAACCCCAAGGATCTTCACGAAACTTGCAGATGCAGTCGTACAACAACTATGCCTAGAAGGCGTTCAGGTACCAGCGTACCTGGACGACTGGCTGGAGTGGGCAGCACCCAAGACTACTTGTCTGCAAGTATTCCAGTTCCAGGAACATCTAAGATTCAAGATCAACTTCTAGAAGTCTCAACTCTCTCCAGCTCAGGAGTTTCAATGGCTGGGAATCCATTGTAACTTGAAGTCACACCGGCTCTCCATTCCACCAAGGAAGAGGAGAGAGATCACGGGGTCTGTCAAGAGACTACTGAAATCCGACATGAAGCCAACAGGAAAGATTATTGGGCTCTCTCCAGTTTGCAGCAGTAACAGACCCAGTGCTAACAGCACAGCTGAAAGATGCGTCAGGAGTCTGGAGAAGATATGCATCAAACGCTCGAAGAGATCTACAAAGACTGGTACCGACCTTACTACAATCACTTCTCAAACCGTGGTCGAAGATCAAGAGCTTAACAAGGTCCGTTCCCTTACAACCACCTCCCCCATCGGTGACCATCCACTCGGATGCCTCGACGGAAGGATGGGAGGTCACTCCCATCAAAGGAAAGTCCAAGGGACTTGGTCATCCCTGTTCAAGACATTTCATAACAATATACTGGAGGCCATGGCAGTCCTCTTGACACTGAAAAAACTATCACCTCACAGATCAGCACATAAGGCTGGTCTTGAACAGCGAAGTGATAGTGAGATGTCTGAACCGACAAGGCTCGAGATCACCCCACATCAACCATGTGATGTTAACCATCTTTTGTCTAGCTAAAAAGAAGAGATGGCCCTTTTCAGCAGCTCACCTACAAGGGTTCCGCAATGTGATGGCGGATGCTCTATCCAGGCTATAGCCGATAGAGTCAGAATGGTCCCTGGACGCAGACTCATTGTTTCTTCCTCTTGGAACAAGTCCCGGAACTGCAGATCGACCTCTTCGCGACAAGCGACAACAAGAAACTACCTCAATACGTAGCCCCGTACAAGGATCCTCTGGCAGAAGCGACAGACATGACTGGAACGCTGGGAACCGGATTTACCTGTTCCCTCCAACCAATCTCCTGCTGAAGGTCATCAACAAGCTGAGATCCTTCAAGGGGACTATAGCACTAGTGGCCCCCAAGTGGCCCAAGAGCAATTGGTTCCCCCTAGTGATGGAACTGAAGCTGAGGCTGGTCCCTCTGCCGAACTCAGCTCTATCTCAACTGGTTCAGGAGTCGACTGTCTTCGCTTCATCACAGAGTACCCCAAACCTTCATCTCAAGATTTTCTCGCCTTGGCGGTAAAGAAAGATTTGGGATCTCAAAAGGCAGTATAGACTTCTTAGAAGAAAACAAGTCAAAGTCAATCAGAAGACAATACAAATCGTCTTGGAAAAGCTGGGTTACTTTCGTTAAAGCAAAAGAGCCAAGAGAAATCTCGATAGACTTCTGCTTGTCCTTCTTCATCCACCTTCATGAACAAGGCTTGGCTGCCAACACGATAACTACGTGTAAGTCAGCCTTGACTAGACCTCTTCTATACGCCTTCCAGGTGGACCTGGTAAACGAAATCTTTAACACGAACCCAAAAGCATGCGCTAGACTAGACCTGCAGCCCCTCTGAAGCCCATTTCATGGCCTCTGGACAAAGTCTTGCACTATGCTTCACCCTTGAACAATGAAGATTGTTTTCTTAAGGATCTAACCCAAAAAGTGATTTTCCTGTTCGCTATAGCCTCCGGGGCTAGAGTTAGTGAAATAGTAGCCCAATCAAGAGATGAGGGCTATATTCAGTTCACAGAAGCGGGAGAACTGAATCTCTTTCCTGATCCTACCTTTCTCGCCAAGAACGAGCTACCCACCATAAGGTGGGGTCCCTGGAGAATCTGCCCTCAGATGGAAGATGTCTCTCTATGTCCAGTAGAATGTCTAAAGGTCTATCTTCGAAGAACTTCAGACTTCAGGGGAGGACAGCTCTTCAAAGGCGAAACCTCAGGATCAAACTTATCCCTAAAACAGCTGAGGGCGAAGCTCACCTACTTCATTCGCAGAGCGTATCCTGACAGTACACCCGCAGGCCATGATCCGAGAAAAACTGCTTCCTCACTGAACTTTTTTTCAGTATATGGACTTTGAGCGTCTTTGCTCATACACTGGTTGAAAGTCCTCTAGGGTGTTTTACAAACATCATATAAAGCAAGTGCACGAACTCAAACGTTATGTTGTGGCGGCAGGTAGTGTAGTGACACTTGTCGTCTAGTGCTGCGATGAACAGTGAATTGATTGGGACTCTCAATTCGGGTGAAAAGATGTTGACTCTTTCTAGTGCAATATCTTTTTATGTGAGTGTCACCCTGGTGACACTAAGACTGTTCAATTTTCAGGTAAAGAATTATACAAATGACACTTGTGCCATGTATACATTGTACACATTGTTGATAGTATCCGACATTTACAGTAAAATTTTCTTGATAATTTTATCAATTATTATGAGTGGCATTAACCTTTTTCTTCCCTTTCAGGTAGAAAAACATTGTCTGTATATGTTGAATGTATAATTTTCCTTTATATTTATTACACATGTTACCCCATTTTAATGTGTAATTACGTCTTATTTCCTCACATAAATAGCAAAATAAAAAGTAGCCGGAGTTCTTTTACTTATTTTCCTAAGTAAAATTACTACTTATTGTACTGATACATAGAAACAAATAGATCTGATTGATATTTATATTTGTTCCTACACATATACTAACCTTGAAGCTTTTTACTGTCTAGCAAAGACACTTCCCTGCAGGGGGCAGGAAGGCCTAACATTGTTCCATGATTAGTGGTAGTGATGACCATATAAAAGCTAATTCAAGGTTGAGGCACTTATTCAAATCCACAGATACAGTACTTTCAAGTAATTCTCTTGTAAACTTCCATCAGGGCGACATGGCACGAGCCCAAAAACGAATTTTGAAGCAAAGTGAAAAATTAATTTTTGGGTGAGGTGGCCATGTCGTCCTGATTGACCCACCCTCCTTTTCTAAGAAAAGTCTTAGGTAATAATTGTGGGATTTGGTACTTTGGTAGGAAGTTCTATTAACCATAATAATTACCTGGAACATAGATGAACAATTGTTAGTAATTATTTCTCAGTTGATCCCATCTGATGTCGTCAATGTGGGCTTGATGGATAATAAGACGTTGGTATTCTAAAAATACATTTACTGTATAAAAGACTACATTGTACTCTGTTCACTCTGTGACAGCTAACTCCCAAGTGTATATGGAGCGTCTTACACAATCTGCCAAACCAAAACATTGCTAAACAAAAGAGCATCGCTCTGAAAAGACTTAAATCCTACTCCAGTACAAATCATAAAGAATCACATCCTATCTTTGAGGTAATCAACAAATGTTTGAATCCTAATACCAAAACAAATCATTACTTTTATGTACAAAGCATAACATGTCTTATTCATGCAATATGATGCAATGTTGCGCAATACCTGCAACACTTGAAATAATATAGTACATTACAATAATACATAACAGTCTCCTCCCCCTTAACTTGACATTGTAAAAATCTTCGTGAATCTAATCTCTCAGGGGGCTTTCCTCTGTTAATCCTATTAGGAAGCACTTTAACCTCATCTTGTACTGGTACATGAATTGGTTCTGAATCTACATTGGATGTTGGACCATCTTGGTTAATATTTGACTCATTTGATCTAACTACTTCTTTAAGTTTCTCATCTCTAACATTCACATGCTCTACTGTCTTTCTGTTTAACGGCTGTAATTGATCAACATGACGTTTTACAACATTATCACCAACACGAACATCATAATGTAAATTTCCTATCTCTCTTACAATCTCTCCTGGTACCCACTTCTCTGGAGTGTTGTACGATCTTACCATGACATCAGACAAAGGTAAAAAATGTCTTACATTAGGAAGCTTTGCTACTTGTTTATACCCTTTATCTTCTAAATCACTTTGCAAACTTGGATACAACAAATCTAACTTACACCTTATCCTCCTCCCCATCAACAAATTTGAGGGTGCCACGCCTGTTGTGCTGTGCGGCGTTGTTCTATAAGACAATAAAAATTTTGACACATGCAAAAATATATTACCTGAATTTGCTTTTCTACACTTCATATTGTGTTTAAACGTTTGGACAAATCTTTCAGCCTCTCCATTAGTAGATGGATGATATGTAGCTGAAAATGTATGCTTTATACCATTGACATTACAAAATTCTTTAAACTCTTGGGAGGTAAACTGTGGACCATTATCTGTAACAATTCTTTCTGGAATACCATGCGTTGAAAAAATTTGCATTAACTCTTTTATTGTGGCGTAAGACGTTGTTGTCTTCATTGGGATAATTTCTGGCCACTTACTGTAAGCATCTACTACTATCAAAAACAAATAATTCAAAAAAGGACCTGCAAAATCTATATGCACTCTTTGCCATGGATACCTGGGTAACTCCCACGGGTGCATTCTAGCAAATTGAGGATTGTTCTGTTGCATAACACAATTCATACAATTCTTTATATAACATTCCACATCTTTATCTACACCTGGCCACCATACAAAAGTTCTCGCAATTGACTTTGATCTTACAATACCTTGGTGATCAGCATGTATTTCAGACAAAACCTTATTTCTTAGTGAATTAGGAATAACTACCCTGGAACCTCTCATCACTATGCCTTGTGTCACACTCAGTTCATACCATATATCCTTATACGGTTTACAATTTTCCTCCTTTCCACATAAGTCCCTACCTGTCATTAAACTCTCCAAAACCTTACTAAGTACTGGGTCTTGCTTGGTACTGTGTGCTACATCTTTCGCAGTTATTGGTACATCATATACAGAAATTAACAGAACACTGTCATCATACTCTTCTGGAGCTTTGTCTACGGGTAATCTGGATAAAGCATCTGCATTACCCATATTTGATGTTGGACGGTATTCTATATCATAGTGGTACGCTGCTAACGTAACTGCCCAGCGTTGTAGTCTTACAGCTACCAACGTAGGTAAACTTGCTTTTGGACCCAATATTGCTAATAAAGGTTTATGATATGTAACAAGTGTGAACTTTTTCCTACCATAAAGATACATATGGAATTTTTTAACTCCATAAACTAATGCTAAACCTTCCTTTTCTATTTGAGAGTAATTCCTTTCTGCCTTGTTCAATACTCTAGAAGTGAATGCAATTGGTTTTTCTGTTCCATCTGGCATCACATGAGATAATACTGCACCTAGACCTATGTTTGATGCATCACATACTAATTTAACTGGTAAATCCATTTGATAATGTACTAAGAATGTAGGTGATGTTATTTCCTGCTTGATTCTTTCAAAAGATTCCTGACACTCTTTTGTCCACTTCCATTCTACACCCTTATTCAACAGATTATACAATGGATGTGCAATTGTAGACAAATTCTGAATGAAATTCCCATAAAATGTTACTAAACCTAGAAATGACTGTAATTCCTTAACATTTTCTGGCACTTTTGTTGATTGTACAGCTTTAATCTTCTCTTTAGTTTTGTGAATACCCTTGCCATTTATTACAAAACCTAAGTATTCCACTGAATCAACTTCTAAAATACATTTGTTCTTATTTACTCTAATATTATGTTCCTTCAACTTCTTCAGAACTGTTCGCAATCTTTCTCTATGTTCTCTTGTGTCTTTACCCGCAATTAAAATATCATCTATAAAAATGAATACTCCTTGCATTCCTGAAAAAATCTTATCCATAGTTTGTTGCCATATAGCTGGACTACTTGCAACTCCATAAGGTAATCTCTTTGGCCTAAACAAACCTAAGGATGTATTTACTGTACATAATTCTTGTGAAGTTTCATCCATGGGAAGCTGTTGAAATGCTTGTCTTAAATCTAATTTAGAAAAAAACACTGCATCCTGACATAGTTGCAAACATGTCTTTCGGATTTGGTAAGGGATGTTGAGCTACTTGCAGTTGTGGATTCAACGTTACCTTGTAATCTCCACATAACCTAACCTGTCCACTTTCCTTCACAATAGGAACTAATGGTGAATCCCAATCTGAATATGTAACCTTTTCCCAGGAACCTTCACTTTCTAATCTCCTGATTTCTGTTTCAACTGCACTTTTCAATGCATACGGTACTGGTCTCGGAGCAAAAAATCTAGGAGAACTGTCAGGTTTCAAAACTAAAATTGCCTTTGCGTTCTTTACTGTACCTATTTTATCTTCAAATACGTCTTGAAACTCTGATATGATGTTATCCATAGATATTTCATTTTTGTTTTCATCTTGTCTACCTGCAACCTTCAAAATACTAGGCCAATCTAACTTCAAATACTGTAGCCAATCTAAACCTAGCAAAGTTTGTCCATTACCTTTTACTACTGTTAATGGCATTCTCTCTAATTTCTGTTCTTTGTACTGTACTTCTACGTTCGAAGCACCTATTACCTGAATATCAAAACCATTATAACTTTTCAAAACTCTATTTGTACCTTCTAATAACAAATTAGGAATGCTTTTAGCCATTTTCTCAGACATAATTGATACATCGGCTGCTGTGTCAACTTGCATCAAAATTGGTTTACCATTTATGATTACTTCTACCATGATATATTTCTTTGCACCTTTGTTGACTGAGTTTATGCGAAACGCAAAATCAGTTTCTGAACTAACCTGATTATCATGAACATTTTCCTCATTATTCTCTTGACCCATAGTATCAACTGTAGCATTTATTTTCTTTGCGTACTGTTTAGGGAATCTACAAGCAGTTGCAAAATGACCCAGCTTTCTGCAATTCTGGCATATCTGTCCAGTAGCAGGGCATTTCTTTGCTTCATATGCAAGATGATCAGCTTTACCACACCTAAAACACTTGGGTTTTTCCTGTTGTTTCTGTGTATAAGCCTGATTCTGATATTTATGAACATTAGTGTTAGGCACTTTTCTATGACTAGGCTTTGACATATTCCTTCTCTGATTTTCATTGGTTTTCCACTTAGAACCTACTGTATTAATTTTAGAATTTTCCATTCTATTGCTTGTAGAACTACCTATTATGTTACTTTGCCTATTTGATGTTTCTAAAGCTCTGCCTGTTATCAATACCTTTTCTAATGTTAAATCTTTATCTTGCAATAATTTCTTTCTTAGCTCTTCTGATGTGCAATGTGCAATTACTTGATCTATGATAACATTTTCTAACTCTAGAAATTCACATGAAACGGCTAAATTCTTTTGTCTAGTCACAAATGCATCTAAACTTTCATTTTCTTTCTGATAAGCCTGCGCTGAAAACTGGTATCTTTCAAAAAATTTATTGACCTTAGGAGCAAAATATGTGGTAAGAGCCTTAATTGCAGCTTCACTTGTGTCATCTGTAGGCTGCAAAGTCTTAAACACTTCCCGAACTTCCCTACCTGCTGTATGAAGTAATAATGCCTTCTTTTGTGCATCCTTCATGTTCCCTAATGCTTCTAAATAAATCTTAAATTCCTCACACCACTGTTGCCATCGTGTTGCAACAGAATTAGGCTCAGCAGTGATGCTGAAACCTTGTGGGTGTTCAATATCAAAAGGCATTTTGTTTGCTTACCTTCATAACTGTGGTAGGTTAAGCTACTGTTCTGCAGTCACAAGTGTACTTCCTACCTACCTACCCAACTTTAAATTTCACCCTTTTGTGTATTTGATGAAATTCCTATTCTGCTGCTGGTAAAATCTTCATTGGGCGATTTTACTCTTGTCCCCTACTGTAAAAACGGAACTTCTCTTGTGCTGGCCGTCCTTGTGCATAGGGTCCAATGCTTCTCCCTGCTTTGTCCGTCGTCCTAAACGTCGCCACTGTGGGATTTGGTACTTTGGTAGGAAGTTCTATTAACCATAATAATTACCTGGAACATAGATGAACAATTGTTAGTAATTATTTCTCAGTTGATCCCATCCTCGTCGCCACTGTGGGATTTGGTACTTTAGTAGGAAGTTCTATTAACCATAATAATTACCTGGAACATAGATGAACAATTGTTAGTAATTATTTCTCAGTTGATCCCATCTGATGTCGTCAATGTGGGCTTGATGGATAATAAGACGTTGGTATTCTAAAAATACATTTACTATATAAAAGACTACATTGTACTCTGTTCACTCTGTGACAGCTAACTCCCAAGTGTATATGGAGCGTCTTACACAATCTGCCAAACCAAAACATTGCTAAACAAAAGAGCATCGCTCTGAAAAGACTTAAATCCTACTCCAGTACAAATCATAAAGAATCACATCCTATCTTTGAGGTAATCAACAAATGTTTGAATCCTAATACCAAAACAAATCATTACTCTTATGTACAAAGCATAACATGTCTTATTCATGCAACATGATGCAATGTTGCGCAATACCTGCAACACTTGAAATAATATAGTACATTACAATAATACATAACAATAATCCCTCCCGAAACTACTATATCTGTAGAACCATGCTCAATGCTACAAGGAATGAGCGTCATCTTGGAGCCCTGTAATAGTAGGGGAGGAAGGGTAACCTTGATAATGGCTCCCCTTCAATTTCGCCACTCTTCCCCCTCAAAGCGAAAACGCTATTCGGGGTGAAGATTGCCATAAGTCGTATCAAGATATACGTCCCCTGTTATTATGCGATATCCTTAAGAAAAATTTTAAGGATACTCGCGCCAGGAGTTAGAATTCTGGAGACCTTCTGTCAATTCTCTGGGAGTATCACTGTAGCTAAATATCCTTTAGAAAGCTGCCAATAGGAACCTTCCATCAGGACGACATGCTCATCTCACCCAAAAATATATTTTTCACTTTGCTTCAAAATCCGTTTAATATATAATAAGAGACTACATTGGTCTGGCTCTGGGCTTCCGACAACCAACTCCCAACTGAGTGTCGAGCATCTCGTAAACAATCTCACAAACCAAAACATTATACAAACATAAGAGCATCGCTCTCAAAAGACTTAAATCCTACTGCAGTACAAAAGTATAAAGAATCACATCCTATCTTTGAGGTAATTAATAAATGCTTAAACCCTAAAATCAAAATACATCATTTCAGTTATGTACATTCTTAAACATGTTTCATCAATGCAATATGATGCAATGTTGCACTCAATACATGTAGCATTTGAGGTAATACAGTATATTATTACAATAATACATAACACTTGTCGAAGCGTACCACGAAGCCATTCTCCTGCAATCACTTCAGAACCATCCTCACGTGCCCCAGGAGGTCCTCCTGTGTCTTGGAGAACACGAGGATGTCGTCGACATAGAGAGCGCAGAAGGGAAGGTCCCCCAGGATGCTGTCCATTAGACGCTGGAAAGTCTCCCCGCGTTTCTCAGGCCAAACGTTGAGTAGGAGAAAACGTAAGACCCGAATGGGGTGATGATGGCCGTCTTCAGGATGTCGTCTGGATGCACGAGGACCTGTAAGACTTCAGGAGATGCCTTTTAGAGAAAATAGTGGCCCCGTGGAGGGCCTGGTGAGATCCTGCATGTTGGGCAAAGGGTAGTGGTCAGGTGTCGTGACCAGATTTAAGCGTCTGTAATCGCCGCAGGGCCTCCAACACCTGTTGGGTTTCTTGACCATGTGCAGCGGAGAGAACCACGGGCTGGACGCCTTCCTGTAAATTCCCATGTACTCCATTTCATGGAAGGCACGCTTGGCGTCTTGTAGATTCTGCAATGGGAGGCATCTAAACCTGCAATGGGTTGGGGGGCCCGTTGTTGAGATATGGTGAAATATCCCATGCTTGGCAGGGACCCCTTCCCGTTGGAGAAGCTTGGGCCTATTCGTGGGGCGTGACTGAACACACCCTGGGAAGGCTGGGCTCACTGGAGAGGTGGTGGGACCAGTATGAATCCTGGTCGACTAGTCGTTTGCGCCGCACATCTACCAGCAGTCCGTGGTGAGTGAGGAAATCGGCGCCCAGGAGGGTTACTTTGATGTCTGCGATCAGGAAAGGCCAGTCGTAATCCCGGCCCATGATGGATATCTTCAGTGTCCTCGTCCCCTAACAGGTGATGGGGCTGCCATTTGCGGCGACCAGGGCGGCCCTGTCATCTGATGGGAGGCCCCGGTCATCCTTCGAGGGTGAGAAAGTCGACACTGTAGCGCCGGTATCCACCAGAAACCATTTTACTGAGTTGACGTCTAGGATGTATAAGCCTGTGTGATCAGGCCTCACCTGCTCGACGGTTGCTTGTAGATGCGGTCGCCCACCTAATTTTTTTGGATGGGCGCATGGCTGGATGCACTTCCATGCCTCTTTACCCCATACTCGGTGGAAATAGCACCATCTGGAAAGTCAGGACCCTTGTGGTAGTGGTCTTCCCGTTGGTGATGTTGCTCCTGCTGGGAATGCTGCTGGCGTTGCTGCTGCTGTCGATGCAGCGGGGGATGAGAGAGGGAGTTCTGAAATCTCCCGCGGTGGACTGCGTTGACCCCCACCTCGTCTGGCTCTGCAGAATAATTTTCAGTCTTCTCCGTTTATCTGGCAGCCCGGGCTGCCAGGTGAAGTTTCTTTGCCTTCTTAACCAATGATGGCATGTCCAGATCCTTGGCGCCCTCCAACTGGGCACGGATGCTTTGGGGAAGGCGATGGAGGAAGATCTCCCTTGACAGGCTTATCTCCCTGGGCCGCCCATCGCTGTCGAGCTCGTTCATATGGTGGAGGTCCATCAGTTTGTCCCAGGCTGCTGAGGGAGAGGTGTCACCGAGGGGCATCGTCATCAGGTCGTTTCTATTTTAGGTCGCTGTACCTCATGGGTCCTGGCTTCTGTTTCAGCCAAGGGGAAATCCTTTTAAAAGTGTCTGGTGTTAATATTACCATCACCATATCTTCTTATTTTATCTCAGTCTGAAGTGGGACTCGGCACGCTGGAACCATACCGTCGATGTGTCCGGTGTGAAGGGAGGCAGCTGCAATTTATGTCCCATCGACATTTGTATGGCCATTTTTGTTATTATCGCGCCGTGCCCTTCGGTTGCAAGGAGTGAGGTACTGTCGACTTCTGAAACTATCATCTGACCCCACGCTCCGAAATTCAGTAGTGAGCCGTATTAAGTACACTAACAGAGTAGGAATTCCAAGCAGTCAAGTAGTCGTCAATTGCCGTGGAAAAACGGCTTTTGGAAAATGCGAACTGATTTGTGCGGTAATTAGTCAGTTAGTGGCGTTAGGGTATATGGAGTTGCGAGCTTAAACAATTTCTGTTGAAATTGCCGTTGTGAGTCCTTTAAGGGAAACTCTGTGGCAAAGTTTTGTCGATGACAAAACGCAAAATGCCAGTACGCAAGCTGATTTGTGCCGTAGTTAGTCCGTTAATGGCGTTGAGGTGAATGGAGTTGTGAGCCAAAACAATTTTTTTTTTTTTAGGAAATCACCGTTGTAAGTTCATTAAGGGAAACTCCGGTGTCGCAAGTTGTGAGGGTTCGAGATGACAGACCATAGACGAGTGATGCTTCATTTCCAACACGAGCAAAGTGCATTAACCTGTGCGGACGGCAGTGTAGCAAGGTGAGTGACCGACCGTGAACAGGTGAATAATGCTGGGCATTTGTGTTTTCTACAGTTAACATTACAGTAAATATGAAAGCCCACGGTTGACATAATGGAATGTATATGGAAATGAAGGGCAAATGATTCTGCGCCGGACTGAATGAATAATATATACAGAAAAATATATACAAAGATGATAATATTGCTGCAAGCATTGTAGGACTTTGTCCTTATGATATATATATATATATATATATATATATATATATATATATATATATATATATATCTAAATAAGCCATATATTTTAATACATTAAATTCTGGATTCTCTTACCGACCTCGGCATCTGAGCCCCAGGTGAAATCATTCAAAGACAATATCATCTGACTGGCCAGGTTTTGAACCCTGGTCCAGGATACTTGTATAACAGTGACACTACCACTTAGCAACGTGGCTAAGTGGTAGTGTCACTGTCATACAAGCATCCTGGACCAGGGTTCGAAACCCGGCTAGTCAGATGCTTTAGTCTTTGAGTAATTTCGCCTGGGGCTCTGATCCCGAGGTCGGTAGTATGAGAATCCAGACTTTAACGCCTGGGGCTCTGATCCCGAGGTCGGTATTAAGAGAATCCAGACTTTAATGTATTAGAATATATGGCTTATTTGAATGTGAAAACACATGCCTAAATATGCAAAATTTATCATATATATATATATATATATATATATATATATATATATATATATATATATATATATATATATATATATATATATTTGGGCTCAAGCCTTGCCATCTTGATGAAATTTCCTCTAGGCAGCTTTCTACTAAGGATATTTCCTGCGAGTGATACACCAGAGAATTTTACCTCTACAGGTATCACAGGTTATTAACCACAGAGCATGTATTCCGGAAGATATCGTGTATGTAACAGAAATGTGTTTAAAACAACCACGGCCAGCCTTCCCCGAATGGAGTTAACCTTGTCTCGAAGGATATGGGAATGGATTCGATACGTGAGAGATCCCTTACAACTCCGATACCAGTGTGTTACTGTATACACGTTCACTGGTTCTCTATTCCTTCCTGCAGCCGCCATATTGTTGCATGCTTTGGGAGCTTCTCTGCTTTGTTTTCCAAAGTTTTGTACATTTTTGGAATTTGGATGCTCCTGCTTCTTCCTCCAAAGGCAAAAAAGGGGTCTCCCACTGGCAGTCATCACAGCCGGCACAACCTTTCCCGGAGCCTTGCGTCTGTAGGGGAAAGTCGGAGCGGCTATCAAGCCGCCTATGTAGGAGTCCGGCCAGCACTATGATCTACCCGGCAAGAGGGGAGAATATAGAACGACGGCCACAGAAAAACAATGGCTAGGCAATCGCTAAAGGACAGAGAGGGGCAGGGAAGGGGTCTTGTACGTTGTGTTAGTAGAAAGCAGCAGGATTGCCGCCATTTCCAAACAAGGGAGAAACTTCGTTTCAATATCGGCGCCATCCTAGCCGGCAGAAGAATATCCGTTCTTCAGCCTAGGGTCTGCCGAAACAAGACTTGTCTTCTATACCGCAGGGGAGAATGTGGCGGCATAATACTACCACTTCAGGTGTGGCCTAGGGAAGCTAAGCTTCCTATGCCGACTACTGTAAGCAGGCAGGGGAGTGACTACTCACCCGGCAGCTAAGCCGTCGGCATAAAGACTGAATACTCCGAGTTACTGTCAAAAACCCAAACCAGGATACTCGCCGGCAATGGTAGGAGACAGAAAAACACTAGCCTAGTCAAGCCGGAGAGTACTTCTCATGGCAAGACTAACACAGGGTTGTCGCCTATGGTGGCACTCTGAGGGAAGGATGGATTACCCTTAAATCTCCGCAGGAGACGAGTATCGAGTTATATAAATAATTCTAGGAGATATACTATCTCCTGTTGAATTGATAAAACGATACACGAGGGTAAATGGGGATAATGTATGAAAGTATACTAAAGTGCATAGGTTAGATTAGCCTAGCGCAGGGCGAGATCTCGCCTACCTATATCACCGAGACTCTAACGTATACGTTAGGAAGAGGAAAATTGTATGCATAATCATATATTCACTAGTATAATTTTGCCTAAATAGCTATAATTCATTAAAGCTAATACCGGGAATGTCATTCTGCTGACTAAATAAAGCATGCATGACGAACGACAGCGCCCAAAATGGCGCCTCCGGAGACTGGCCATGCTCCATAAAACACTTTATATATTATACTAATTTCATTGTGAGACAGCAGCTAAAAGTTATACACCGTAAAGATTAAATACTCAACTTTCCAGAGGCAGAAGATGCTGGAGAATGCATAATTTATCCTCAAAAATAACGATCTAGAAGGCTAGATGAACAGGAAGAACACCGTGCGAATTCGCTACAAAAATAGGAATGAGCACCATCTTGGAGCCCTGTAATAGTAGGGGAGGAAGGGTAACCTTGATAACGGCTCCCCTTCAATTTCGCCACTCTTCCCCCTCAAAGCGAAAACGCTATTCGGGGGGAAGATTGCCATGTGTCGTATCAAGATATACGTCCCCTGATTTTATGCGATATCCTTAAGAAAATTCTAAGGATACTCGCGCCAGGAGTTAGAATTCTGAAGACTTGCGGTCAATTCTCTGGGAGTATCACTGTAGCTAAATATCCCTTGGAAAGCTGCCAATAGGAACCTTCCATCAGGACGACATGGCTTGAGCCCAAAAAAGGGTTATGTATACACCTGCGTTTGATTCAACACATCAACAATAAAAAAATTGACGACACAGATGGAATCCCCTGGATAAATTTTAGTAATTATTCACTCATTTACTGGTGAGTAATATGCTGAAATCCCCAGACGTTTTGCAACCAACCCAAAATTGACGACGCAGATGGAATCCCCCGGATAATTACTAATAATTATTCACTCATTTATAGGTGAGTAATATGCTGAAATCACCAGACGTTTTGCAACCAACACAAAATTGGCGACGACCTGATGACGAATACACGCAGAGATCATAGAGAAGCAAAAGAAACATTATTGCAAGAGAAGCGGGAGAAAAATCCCAATGAAGATTTCCCATGCAGCCGACAAGAAGAATTTCATCCAACACACACACACAAAAAAAAAAAACAAGAATACAAAGTGAATTTTAAAATTGGGTAGGATACAAAAAAGGTAGGAAGTTACAAAATGACTTTAGAACAGTAGCCTAACCCAATCAAGGCAAGCAGTCAAAATCCCTTTTTTGGTCTCAAGCCATGTCATCCTGATGGAAGGTTCCTATAAGTAGCTTCCTAAAGGATATTTGACTATAGTATATTCCCAGAGAATTTACCTTTAAGTCTCCAGAATTCTAACTCCTAGCGCGAATATCCTTAAAATTTCTCATAATGATATCGCATAAATCAGGGGACGTATATCTTGATACGACACATAGTAATCTTTACCCCGAATAGTGTTTCACCTCGAGGGGGAAGAGTGGCAAAAATAGAAGGGGAGCCATTATCAAGGTTACCCTTTCTCCCATTCTGCTATTGAGTATCTAGATGGCGCCATATCCAAGATGGCGGTTATTCCTATTTTTGTAGTGAATTCGCATGGTGGTGTTCCCTGTTGATCTAACATTTTTGATCAATTTTGTGAGGAATTATTATGCAATCTCCAGCTTCTTTTGCCTCTGGAAAGTTGAGTATTGATTCTTTACAGTGTATGATTTTTAGCTCCTGCGTCACAGTGAAATTAGTGTAATTCATTTGTGTTAAGGAGCTAGGCCTGTTACCGGAGGTGCCATGGGCGCTATCGTTCGTTATGCATGTGTTATTTAGTTAGCAGAACGATTTCCCTGTAGTAATACCATTAATAATTTATGAAAGCTATTTAGGCACAATTATACTAGTAAATATATCTGTTTTATGCATAATTTCCTCTTCCTTTTGACGATCGTATACTTTAGAGTTTCGGCGATTTAGGTAACCGAGATCTCGTCTGCCCTAGGCTATCTAGCCTAGGGGATGTAGTATACTCTCAGACATTATCCCAGTTTGCCCTCGTGTATTGTTTTATTGATTCGATGGGAGATAGTACATCTCCTAGAATTATATAACTCAATACTTGTCTCCTGTGGATTTTTAAGGGTAATCCCTCCTTCACTTTGAGTGCCGCCACAGGCGGCAACCCTTTCTGGTCTTGCCATAGAGTAGTTCACTCTGGCTGGACTAGGCTAGGGTTTTTCTGTCTCCCATCTTTGTCGGCGAGACCCTGGCTTTGGTTTTCGACAGAACCTCAGAGTATTCAGTCTTTCTGTTGGTGGCAGAGCTACAGGGTGAGTAGTCACACCCCTGCCGGCTTATAACTGCCGGCACAAGAGACTAAGCCTCCCTAGGCCGCACCTGAAGTGGTAGTATGATACCGCCACCTTCTCCCCTGCGGTCTTGAAGACTAGTCCTGTGTTGGCAGACCCTAGGCTGAAGAATAGACATTCTTCTGCCACCTACGACGGCGCCGACACTGAAACGATGTTTCTCCTGTATTGAGAGGCGGCGGCAATCCTGCCGCCGCCTCTTAACACCATTTTATGCAGACCCTATGCTGAAGAATAGATATTCTTCTGCCGCCTAGGATGGCGCTGATATCGAAACAGAGTTTCTTCCTTGTGTGGTAGGGGCGGAAACCCCACCGCCTTCTTCCACACTTTATACAGGACCCTTTTCCCTTCCCCTCTGTCCTTTAGTGATGACTTAGCCATAGCATTCCTTGTGGCTGTCGTCCTGGAATCTTACCGCTTGCCGGGTGTGTTGTGGGGCCGGCCGGGCTCCTACATAAGCAGCTATTTAGCCACTCAGTCTTTCCCTTATTGACATAAGGATCCGGGAAGGTTGTGCCGGCTATGGGGGCTACCAGTGGGAGACCCCTCTGCCGCTGAGGGTTCTTCAGTCCTCCCTTGGACTGCCATCCACAGTCCTGTAGCTGGTAATGCTGGCAACGGACTTTGTGGCTGGATGGAAGCCTGAGTGATGCATTCTCCCCTTCCATTTGAATCTTCTTTCTAGAGGAAGGCAGTAAGATTATATACTTACATCCTTATTTAGTGTAAATATACATTGTGATAAGGCAGCCCTCCACTCCATGCTTTCTCTATCTCTATCAGCTAGTGCCACCAGGTACTAACTCAGCCGGCAGCATGTCGGCTTGGCCGGTGACGTCAGGTACTTACTCAGTTGGCAGCATGCAGACTGTACCAGTGCTGCCAGGTACTAACCAGCCGGCTATATGCCAGCCGGACTGTGCCGCCAGGGACTAGCTCTGCCGGCAATATGCCGGCTGAACTACAGTATATGATTATACAGTAGCCAGTATATTTGCAGTAGAGTATATACTGCAGATAGAAAACTATCGTATATATATACAGTAGTTATTTTCCAACATATCTTGTGTATCCTTGCCCAGTCTTTTGCTGAGACCAATCCTATTTTGAAAGAATAGAATTCCTTCAATATTCTGATTAGAAAGCAGTTTACAATTTACCCTACAATATTAAATATTTTAGAAGGATCAGTGGTAGTACACTTTTCTATCCCTAAAGGTTAGAACCCTTCTGTTTGAGCTCCCCTGATCAGGAAACTCTATAGTCTTAATATTGGAAGGGAAGGTTACAGCAATTGGCTGGGTGTGATTCACAAGTATGTGTCTTTTCTAATTTGTATTTCAGTCGGCGACATGCCGGCCATACTGTGCCGCCAGGTGCTAGCCATGTTGGCAACACACCGGCTGAACTATAGTATATGATTATACAGTAGCCAGTATATTTGCAATATAGTAAATACTGCAAACAGAAAACTATAGTATTATTATACAGTAGTTAATTTCTAACATACTTTGTGTACCCTTGTACAGTCTTTTGTTGAGACCGAACCTATATTGAAAGAATAGAATTCCTTCGATACTCTGATTGGAAATCAGTTAATAATTACTCCACAATGTTAAATAATTAGAAGGGTCAGTGGCAGTGTACACTTTCCTATCCCTAGGGGTTAGAACCCTTCTCTTTCGAGTTGCCCTGATAAAGGAAACTTTTCCTATTTCTTTCTAGCTAACTATCCTAAGCTATAATGATTAAAATATGAATAATTGCATATTTGTTTATCATGTGAGATAAACAATCGTATACTCATTTTATTTTCCTTTCTTTACAGGAGGAACTCCAGATGAAATTTGATGCGATCTTCTGCAATCATAAGAGTAAGTACTTTTACGGTCATAAAGCATGCAGGTCTCATGCCCCCTGCACCATTATTACCGAATCCCTGCAACATTGAGACCTCCAAGTCTGCAATATCTGCCGGACCTTGGTGACCGAAGGTTTTGACGACCCCAAGTCAATGGAGTCTAGGGATGCGGCACGTAAAATGCTATGCAAGTGGGTAAGAGGGTTCCAGAAGAACTCTCCAGGACCATACTTACCTAACGATAGGATGCATAGCTTACTGTTCCCGAAAGTGGGAAGTGAAATGGTTGTGCTCCAAGCACAACTCGCACCTCCCTGCGTCCAGATTGCCATCGAGACGGATGTCAGGGAGGCGTTGCAAAGTATGGACATCCACCAGAAGGTAAGGATGTTGGAGGTGTCTATGGACACTGAAAAGGATCTATTAAAGGATCATCCTGGGCAGGAGTCTACCCTACCTTTGGAAGAAGATGATGATGTCGTGTCGGAATTCCTTCCGGAGCCGTTACCCTCGACGTCTTCACCTTCTACCCCTCCATTGGACAACATGAGCCAGGCACTGGCCCATCTTACGGATTTAATGGAGAACATTCGCAAACGAGGCAAAACAAGGGAAGCGAAATTCAAGAGAGAGCTCCGTGAAGCTCCACTTATCGCCTCCCGCGGGTCATTCAAGCGCCCCAGAGCCCAAGACCTCCCAACCTGTTCCAAAACCAATCCCTGGAGGTATGCAGAGCTTATGCCAATTTTGAACGGCAAACTCTACATCTCAGAGAAGAAGGGAGCTGTCCCCTTAGACGACATCTAGTTTTGGCCAAGCTTTAACGCTTTCCCTGATGGCTTCATTCGACTGAAGCATGAACCAATGTCAAAAGAGGAGACAGAACCAAAGGAGGTCATGATTTTCGACAACAATAAGGCACAGGCTCTCTTGTCAAGTAGCCTGAGAAAGGTGGGCTATTCGGTGTCGAAAGTGTCCGCCTTGAGCAAGAAGCACCCTACCTTTCTTGCTCCTGCTTCAATAGCATTCCTCTTTACGTGGAAGGCATTTAAATCTGTTGCCAAGGCAGTGGAGGCAGGCAAACCATGCCTGAGGAGTGCAGGCCTCTGTCGCTACCCTTCCCCATGCAGGAGAATGAATGGAAAGAAGTCCATCTAACCTTCTAGGTAGGGAAACTGGATGCAGACATCGCTGGACGACAGTTTAGCGAGAATCTCCCTAAACTTTCTGATTTTCTCTTGTGCAAGGAACAAGAGATGAAGGAGAGACTTGCGGCCTCTTTATCCCTACAAATCTGCATAGAGATGTGTGCAGGCCAACGAAGTACCCCAGACATGCTCATGGTCCTGGCAAAAATGCATATGGCCACCTTAGTAAAAGACCTGTATGCTCTCATGAAGGCTAGGAGAGCCTGTAAAGAGTTTGTGTTCCCTGCTGCAACAGTGAAACATGAACCCAGGAAGCTTATATCTTCTAACATCTGGGGTAAAGACCTCTTTCCGAACGAAGTAGTCAAAGAGGTAGTCGAGAAAGCCATCACGAATAGGAACCTTCTCCAGAAGTGGGGTATCTCCTCAAAGAGGAAGTTTTGCCCGGATGTGGGTCCCCAACCTAAAAGAAAGACGAAGAAGTCTAGACTTTTCCCTCGGCCTGCTCAACAACATCCCAGTTACTATGACCGCGGTGCCCCAGGTAGGCAGTCGAGGAGGTAAACCCTCCGATCAATCGAAACAAGTTAACGCTTCCGGTAGGAGGGAGGCTCCAACAATTTCAGGATCGTTGCACCTTCGATCCTTGGGCCCACGGCTTAATCAAAATTGGACTAGGATGGAAACTGGACAAGTCTCTACCATCATTTCCTCAACTCTTCCAACACTCCAACCCCGTAATAGAAGAATATACCCTATAGCTCTTGAGCATACATGTTATAAGGAAAGCAAAGTCCATCAAATTCCAGGGAAGGCTGTTTTGTGTTCCCAAGAAGGACTCAAGAAAACTCAGAGTCATTCTGGACTGGTCGCTACTCATCAAGTTCATAAGAAATAGCAAGTTCAGGATGTTAATCCTTCTACACATAAGGACCCTATTACAAAAAGGGGCGTTCACAGTCTCGATAGACCTGACAGATGCCTATTGGCACCTTCTAGTCTGTCGCCCCCTTTCCTCCTACCTAGGATTCAAGTTACAGAAGATAAAGTATGTTCTAGGAGCCATACACTTCAGACTTAACATAATCCCAAGTATCTTCATGAAACGGGCAGATGCAGTCGTGTAACAACTATGCCTAGAAACTGTTCAGGTACAAGAGTACCTGGACGACTGGCTGGTATGGGCAGCATCCAAAACGGCTGGTCTGTAAGCATCCAAAGAAGTAACCAAGTTCCTGGAACATCTGGAATGCAAAATCAACTTCAAGAAGTCTCGACTATCTCCAGCTCAAGGGTTTCAATGACTGGAAAATCATTGGGACCTGAGGTCACATTGTCTCTTCATTCTCTCAAGGGAGAGGAAGGAGATTGCAGGGTCTATTAAGAGACTAATGTAATCCAACAGGATTTCAAGACACCAACAGGAAAGAGTATTGGGCTCTCTCCAGTTCGCAGCAGTAACAGACCCAGTGCTAAGAGCACAGCTGAAAGATGTGTCGGGAGTCTGGAGAAGATACGCATTAAACGCTCGAAGAGATCTAAAATGACCGATATTGGCCTTATTTCGATCACTTCTCAACCCATGGTCGAAGGCCAAGAGCCTAAGGAAGACCGTGCCCTTGCAACCACCTCTGCCGTCGATGACCATCCACATGGATGCCTCGACAGAAGAATGGGGAGTTCACTCCCATCAAAGGAAAGTCCAAGGGACTTGGTCATCTCTGTTCAAGGGCTTTATAATCAACATTTTGGAAGCCATGGCAGTCCTTTTCATGTTGGGTAAACTCTCCCCTCACAGACCAGCCCTCATCAGGCTGATCTTGGACAGCGAAGTGATAGTGAGATGTCTGAACCGACAAGGCTCGAGATCGTCCCATATAATCCATGTGATATTAGCCATCCTTCGTCTAGAGAGATGGCACCTATCAGCAGTTCACTTACAAAGGATCCGCAATGTGACAGCAGATTCTCTAGTCAGGCTTAAGCCGAATGATTTAGAATGGTCCACAGACGCAAACTCATTCTCTTCCATCTTGGAACAACTCCCGGAACTACAAATCGACCTCTTCGTGATGAGCGTCATCAAGAAACTACCTCGATATGTAGCCCCATACGAGGACCCTCTGGAGGAGATAACGGACGCCATTGTCCCTAGTCTGGAACGAATGGACCCGGAATTTCCTGTCCCTTCCATCCAATCTCCTGCGGAAGGCCCTCAACATGCTGAGATCCTTCCAAGGAACGGCAGCTCTAGTGGCTCCCAAGTGACCCAAGAGCAACTGGTTCCTTCTAACGATGGAACTGAGGCTGAGGCTGGTCCTTGTACCGAACCCAGCTCTATCTCAACGGGTTCTGAAGTCGACTGTCTTTGCTTCATCACAGAGACTCCAAAACCTTCATTTCATTATTTTCTCGCCCTAGCGTTTAAGAAAAGATTTGGGATCTCAAAAGGCAGTATAGACTTCCTAGACGAATACAAGTCTAAGTCAACTAGAAGATATATGAATCGTCTTGGAAAAAAGTGGGTTGCTTTTGTTAAAGCAAAAGGACCGAAAGAAATTTCAATAGTCTTCTGTCTGTCCTTCTTTATCCACCTTCATAATCAAGGTCTGGCTGCCAACGCGATAACTACGTGCAAGTCAGGCCTGACTAGACCTCTTCTATATGCCTTTCAAGTAGATCTGATGAATGAAATCTTTAACAAGATCCCAAAGGCATGCACTAAACTTAGGCCTACAGCTCCTCCGAAACCCATTTCATGGTCTTTGGACAAGGTCCTACATTATGCTTCATCGGTGAACAATGAAGATTGTTCTCTCAAGGATATAACCCAGAAGGTTATTTTCCTGTTCGGTATAGCCTCAGGGGCTAGAGTTAGTGAAATAGTAGCCCTATCAAGAAATGAGGGCCACATCCAGTTCACAGAAGTGGGAGAACTGAATCTCTTTCCTGATCCAGCTTTTCTCGCCAAGAACAAGCTACCCACTAAAAGATGGGGTCCCTGGAGAATCTGCCCTCTGAAGGAAGATATCTCTCTATGTCTAGTAGAGTGTCTAAAGGTCTATCTTTGTAGAACTTCAGACTTCAGGGGAGGACAGCTCTTCAAAGGAGAAACTTCAGGATCAAACTTATCCCTAAAACAACTGAGGGTGAAGCTCACCTACTTCATTCGCAGAGCGGATCCTGACAATACACCTGTAGGTCATGATCCGAGAAAAATTGCTTCATTACTGAACTTTTTTCAGTATATGGAGTTCGAGCGTCTTCGCTCATATACTGGATGGAAATCATCCAGAGTGTTCTACAAACACTACGCAAAGCAAGTCGACGAGCTGAAACATTGTGGTGGTGGCAGGTAGTGTATTAAAACCTGTTGTCTAGTGCTGCGATGAACAGTTAATTGATTGGGACTATCAATTAGGGTGAAAAGGTATTGACACTTCCAGTGCGATACCTTTTAACTGGATGTCACTATGGTGACACTAAGACTGTTCAAAATCTCAGGTGTGGAATTATACAGATAACACTTGTGCCGTGTGTACATAGTACACAGTGTTGATAGTATACAACATTTACAGAAATTATATTGGGGATATTTACCAAAATTTTCAATTTTAGAGTGGCACTTATCATTTCTTCCCTTTCAGGGAGGATAATATTTTCTGTATACGTTGCACGTATAATTCCCCATGTTACATTCGTTACACTCGAAATAAATGTCTATTAGAGTGAAATTGCGTCTTATTTCGCCCTGCAATTAGCACATTAAAAATACAAGAGTTTTCTTACTTATTTATTTAAGTAAACCTCATATCATTGTATGCTTACAAACAATGGATATAGTTGACACTTAATTGTTCTGACAATATATACAAGCTGTGAGACCCTTTGATTGTTCATACAATATATGCTAACCTTGAGGCCCCTTTTCTACCGTCGAATATAACTCTTCCCTGTAGAGGGCAGGAAGCACTAACATTGTCTATGATTAGTGGTAATGACGGATAACGGTAACGTCATTTGCCTCAACGGTCCGGATGACCATAGAAATATTGTCCCAAGGTTAAGGCACCTATGAAAATCCACAGATACAGTACTTTCTAGTAATTCTCTGGTAAGCTTCCATCAGGACGACATGGCCTGAGCCCAAAAATCGGATTTTGAGCGAAGCGAAAAACTTATTTTTAGGTGAGATAGCCATGTCGTCTTGATGGACCCGCCCTCCTTTTGTATAGAAAAGGCCTTGGCAGGATCTCTCCCGAAATTACTATATCTGTACCACCATGCTCAATGCTACAAGGAATAACTGCCATCTTGGATATGGCGCCATCTAGATACTCAATAGTAGTATGGGAGAAAGGGTAACCCTGATAACGGCTCCCCTTCTATTTTTGCCACTCATCCCCCTCGAAACGAAAACGCTATTCGGGGTGCAGATTGCTATGTGTCGTATCAAGATATACGTTCCCTGATTTATGCGATATCCTTAAGAGAAATTTTAAGGATATTCGCGCTAGGAGTTAGAATTCTGGAGACCTAAAGGTTAATTCTCTGGGAATATCACTGTAGTCAAATATCCCTTAGTAAGCTACTTATAGGAACCTTCCATCAGGATGACATGGCTATCTCACCCAAAAATAGATTTTTCGCTTCGCTCAAAATTAGTTTTGACATTGAAAATCTTGAACAATTTAGCATCACAGCTGAACCCAATTCTGTAGCAACACGATGGCAACAGTGGTGTGAGGAATTTAAGATTTATTTAGAAGCATTAGGGAATATGAAGGATACCCAAAAGAAAGCATTATTACTTCATACAGCAGGTAGAGAAGTTCGGGAAAAGTTTTAGACATTGCAGCCTACAGATGACACAAGTGAAGCTGCAATTAATGGATTTTGAGTGAAGCAAAAAATCTATTATTAAGTGAGATAGCCATGTTGTCTTGATGGAAGGTTCCTATAAGTAGCTTCCGAGGGTATATTTGACTACAGTGATATTCCCAGAGAATTTACCTTTAGGTCTCCAGAATTCTAACTCCTGGCGTGAATATCCTTAAAATATTTCTTAAGGATATCGCATAATATCAGGGGACGCATATCTTGATACCACACATAGCAATCTTCACCCCGAATAGCGTTTTCGCTTCGAGGGGGAAAGTGGCAAAAATAGAAGGGGAGCTGTTATCAAGGTACCCTTCCTCCTTTACTACTTTGAGTATCCAGATGGCGCTGTACGTTGCTGCCATGTTTTATTCCTTGTAGCGTTGAGTAAGGTGCTGCAGATATAGCAGTTTCGGGAGGGATCCTGCCAAGGCCTTTTCTATAGAAAAGGAGGGCGGGTCCATTAGGATGACATGGCTATCTCACCCAAAAATTGATTTTTTGCATTTTTGGGCTTAGGCCATGTTGTCCTGATGGAAGGTTACCAGAGCATTATTTAGAAAGTACTGTATCTGTGGATTTTCCAAATGTGCCTTAACCTCAGGACAGTATTTCCTTGGTCATCCAGACCATAGAGACATATGACGTTACCGTTATACGTCATTACTTGTAATCATAAACTATGTTAGTGCTTCCTAACCCCTGCAGGGAAGGGTCATACTAGACTTAGGAAAGAGTCTCGAGGTTTGCATATACCATATGAACAAACATAGCATCAAAAGCATACAGGTCTCGCTGTATGCGAAGCCAGGTAAGTTTGTACTCGAATACGAACAAAAGTTTGCATATACCATATGAGCCAGCATAGCATCCAGAGCATACAGGATTTGCTGTATGTGTAGCCAGGCAAAGCTTGTAATCGTGTAGGAACAAAGGTTTGCATATACAATATGATCAAACATAGCATCAAAAGCATACAGGTGTCTCTGTATGCTTAGGCAGAGAAAGATTGTACTCATATCCGAACAAATATAATAACTATCTATTTTTGCTCATATATACATATGCAGATTATTAAGGGAAAATAATACTCTAGCATATCTTTACTGAATCAGATTTGGGGCGAAATAAGACGCAAATACCCATCGAGTATTTATTGGTAAAAAATAACCGGCAAAATCAACATACATAACATAATGTTAACATAATGTTAATGAATGTAATAAGAAACATGTATATTACAATCAAGACCAGAAATGATTACTTCACCTGAAAGGGAAAGGTTATTAAGGCCACAAAAACTGAAAATTTATTAAATTCTCTAATATGCATTTCTGTGATAATGATTGTTTCTTCACACTGTGTAAAAACACACGGCAAAAGTGTTGTCTCTCTGTTTCTTCACCTTTAATATCTAGAACAGTCCATAGTGCCACCTTGGTGACACTTATCTTTAAGTATTGCACTGTGAAGTGTCAACACCTTCGCCCATATTTTAACAGTCCCAATCAGTTCACTGTTCCTCGCAGCACTAGACGACAGGTTTCAGGACACTACCTGCCGACACCACATAGCGTTTCAACTCTTGTACTTGCTTCACGTAGTGCTTAAAGAACATTCTGGATGACTTCCATCCAGTGTATGAGTGAAGGCGCTCAAAGTCCATGTATTAGAAAAAAATTCAATGATGAGGTAATTTTCCTGGGACCATGACCTGCGGGTGTACTGTCAGGATCCGCTCTGTGAATAAAATAGGTGATCTTCGCCCTTAGCTGTTTTAGGGATAGGTTTGACCCCGAGGTTTCTCCTTTAAAGAGCTGCCCTCCCCTGAAGTCTGAAGTTCTATGAAGATAGACCTTCAGACACTCTACTGGGCACAGCGAGACATCTTCCTTCAGAGGGCAGATTCTCCAGGGACCCCACCTTTTGATAGGTAGCTCGTTCTTGGCGAGAAATGTTGGGTCAGGAAAAAGATTCAGTTCTCCCGCTTCTGTGAACTGAATATGGCCCTCATCTCTAGAAAGGGCCACTGTTTCACTAACTCTGGCCCCTGAGGCTAGAGTAAACAAGAATATAACTTTCTGGGTTAAGTCTTTCAGAGAGCAACCCTGATTATTCACTGTCAAAGCAAAGTGTAGGACCTTATCCAAGGAAGATGAAATAGGCTTCGGAGGTGCTGAAGGCCTAAGTCTAGCACAAGCCTTAGGGATCTTGTTAAAGATTTCATTGGATAAGTCTACTTGGAAGGCGTATAGCAGAGGTCTAGTCAAGGCTGATTTACACGCTGTTATTGTATTGGCTGCTAAACCTTGTTCATAAAGGTGAATAAAGAAGGATAAACAGAAATCTGTTAAGATTTCTTTTGGTGCTTTTGCCTTGATAAAGGCAACCCACTTCTTCCAAGATGACTCATATTGTCTTCTAGTAGACTTAGACTTCTATTCTCCTAAGAAGTCTATGCTGTCTCTCGAGATCCCAAACCTTATCTTAACTGCTAAGGAGAGAAAATCATGAGATGAAGGTTTTGGGTTTTCTGTGATGAGGCGACGACAGTTGACTTCTGTACTTGTTGAGTCAGTACTGGGTCCGGCAGAGAGACCAGCCTCAGCTTCAGTTCCAATACTAGAGTGAGCCAATTGCTCTTTGGCCACTTGGGAGCCACTAGAGCTGCCGTTCCCTGAAAGGATCTCAGCTTGTTGAGGACCTTCAATAGGAGGTTGGTTGGAGGGAACAGGTAAATCCAGTTCCATCTGTTCCAATCGAGGGACATGGCATCCACCGCTTCCGCTAGAGGGTCCTCATATGGGGCCACATAGGGAGGTAGTTTCTTGTTGTTGTTCGTCGCAAAGAGGTCGATCTGCAGTTCTGGGACTTGACGTAAGATGAAGGAGAATGATCCTGCGTCCAGGGACCATTCTGACTTTATCGGTGAGAGCCTGGATAGAGCGTCCGCTGTCACATTGCGGAACGCTTGAATTTCAACTGCTGATAGATGCCATCTCTTCTTTTCCGCTAAGCGGAAGATGACCAGCATCACTTGGTTGATTTGGGGTGATCTCAAACCCTGACGATTCAAACATCCCACTATCACCTCGCTGTTCAGAATCAGTCTTATGTGGACTGAATGGCGAGGAGACAGTTTCTTCAGTGTGAGAAAGACTGCCATAGTTCCAAAACGTTGATATGGAAGGTCTTGAATAGAGAGGATCAAGTCCCTTGGACTTTCCGTTGGTGAGAGTGACCTCCCCATCCTTCCTTTGATGCGTCCGTATGGATGATGACTGAAGGTAGAGGTGGTTATAAGGGCCCCGAACTCTTCAGGTTCTTGGCCTTCGACCATTGCTTGAGAAGTGATCGTAGTCGAGTCGGTATGGGTCTTCTTAGATCTCATCGAGCGTTTGATGCGTATCTTCTCTAGATTCCTGATACATCTTTTAGCTGTGCTCTTAGCACCGGGTCTGTCACTGATGTAAACTGAACAGAACCCAGTACTCTCTCCTGTTGGCGTCTTGATATCCTGTCGGATTTCAGTAGTCTCTTGACATATCACGCTATCTCTCTCCTCTTCCCTGGGGGAATGGAGAGATGGTGTGACTCTAAGTTCCAATGTGTTCCTAGCCATTGAAACTCCTGAGGTGGAGATAATCGAGACTTCTTGATGTTGATCTTGAATCCCAGATGTTCCAGGAACTGGATCACTTTCTTGGATGCTTGCATGCACTCCGTTTCGGATGCTGCCCACGCCAGCCAGTCGTCCAGGTAGGCCACCACCTGGACACCTTCTAGGCGTAGTTGTTGAATGACTGCATCTGCAAGCTTTGTAAAAATCCTTGGGGCTATATTTAGTCCGAAGGGCATGGCTCTGAAGACGTATTTCTTCTTCTGTAGCCTGAATCTTAGGTAGGAGGAGAGTGGGCGGTTGATAGGAATATGCCAATAGGCATCTGCCATGTCTATCGAGACTGTGTACGCCCGTTTTGGCAGCAGGGTCCTTATGTGTTGAAGGGTTAACATCCTGAACTTGTTTTCTATTAACTTGTTGAGTGGCGACAAGTCCAGAATGACTCTGAGTTTGTCTGAGTCCTTCTTGGGAACACAAAACAGCCTTCCTTGGAATTTGATGGACTTTGCCTTCCTTATCACCCGTTTGCTCAAGAGTTCTCGGGTCTATTCTTCCAGGATGGGGGTGGAGTGTTGGAAGAATTGAGGAAATGATGGTGGAGGTGTTCTCCAGCTCCAACCTAGTCCATTCTTGATTAGGCTGTGGGCGCAGGGATCGAAGATCCAGCGATCCTGAAATCTTTGGAGTCTTCCTCCTACCGTAAGCATCTCATTGCTTTGGTTGTCCAAAGGACTTGCCTCCTTGACCGCGTCTTCCCTTACCCCCTCTTCCTCTTGGAGGGTGTCTAAAGGAGCCCCTTTTCGACCTCCTACCTTTAGGGCGAAAGGTAGTGGTCAGCCTCTCATAAGCAGGTGTGAAAGCTGGTGACTGGGCAACCAGCTGCTGAGGCACCATCTGGTAGATAAGCTGGGGTTGTGCCACCATCTGGGGCACCGCGGTCATAGGAACTGCAGGAAGTTGTTGTTGCTGTTTCCTGACAAGGCGAGAGGGCAACCTAGGTCTCTTTGTCTTTCTTTTTGGTTGGGGACCCTCATCCGGGGAAGACTTCCTCTTCGCCGACATGCCCCACTTTTGGAGAAGATTCCTATTCTCCATGGCGGCCTTGTCAACTACTTTGAACACTTCGCTCGGGAAGAGGTCTTTTCCCCAGATATTGGAAGCTATCAGCTTCCTGGGTTCGTGTTTCAATATAGCCAAAGCAAACACGAACTCCCTACATGCACGTCTGGCCCTAACGAAGCCATATAGGTCTTTGACCAGCGTTGCCAAATTTGATTTGGCCACAACCATGAACAGGTCTGGGGATCTGTTATCGTTTGCCATTGCCTCCAAGGTAATCTGGAGGGACAGGGATGCGGCAAATCTCTCCTTTGTGTCTTGCTCTCTACGCAAGAGAAAGCCAGACAGCTTAGGGAGGTTTTCGCTGAACTGGCGTCCAGCAATATCCGCCTCCAACTTCCCAACTGGGAAGGAAAGGTGTATTTCCTTCCATTCTTTGTCATCTGTAGGCAGAGGTAGGGATAAGGGTCTACACTCCTCGAGTGTAGGTCAAGGTTCCCTGCTTCCACTGCCTTCACGGCTGCCTTAAACCCTTTTTCCGCAAAGGGAAAGGGTAGTTAACTGGAGCAAGAAAAGAAGGGTGTTTCTTGCTAAGGGCTGGCACTTTTGAATTAGTGAAGCCCCTGTCTTTCAGACTACTTGCCAGCAAAGCCTGAGCTTTACCATGGTCAAGAACTATGACCTCTTTTGGTTCTGACTCCTCCTTGGACACAGGTTCCACCTTCAAGCGGACGAAGCAGTCTGGGTAAAACTCAAAGCTGGGCCAAAAGTCCACATCCTCTATGAGGACAGCCCCCAGCTTTTCTGAAATGAAGATCTTCCCATTCGTAATTGGCATATTCTCTGTATGCCTCCAATGGTTCACCTCGGAGCAAGAAGGAAGATCCTTCAAGTTGAGTCTCTTCTGAGACCCACGGGACGATGCGAGATGGTCCATCCTATTCCTCAGTTCAGCGTCCCTTTCTTCGTTCTGCTTAGGAAGACTCTCCATCATCGTCATGAGACGAGCCAAAGCTTTACCCATGTCATCCGATGGAGGAGCAGAAGACATAGAGGGTACTGGTTCTGGGGCCGGAACCGATGAAACGGACTCCGATTCGACGTCATCCTCTTTAGTCTCGGGAGCCAGGGTAGACTCCTCTTCTAGACACTCAGACACCTCTGACATCCTCTCATCTAGGTGGATGTCCTTCATCGCGTCAGAGACATCCGTATCTATGGAAATCTGGACGCAAGGGATCTCAGGTTGAGGCTGTGGTATAACAACATCCGCAGTTGACTTAGGGAACAGATAGGCATGCATCCGTTCATTCAAAAGGTAAGGCCTCGTGGCATTTTTCTGAAAGCCACGAACCCATCTGCACAGCTTACTCCGTGCTGCATCCCTTGACTCTGCTGTCTTGGGGTCATAAAAGCCTCAGTAACCAAGGCTTTGCACACATTGCAGTCCTGGGGGTCCCAGTATTTTAGAGGTTCCTTAGAGATGGAACAGAGAGAGTGCACCCTGCACTCTACACGGCCACAGAAGTCCTTGCTCCTCACGTTGCAAAAGACTCCTGTAAAGAGAGGAAAACTAAATGAGTATGCGGTAGTTCATCTCACCTGATAAACTATATAAATATTATTATCAATATTTTTGAATATTTATTGCATATAGCTTAGGATAGACAAGCTAGAAAAGAATTAGGAAAGACACATACTTGTATTTCCTGTCCAGCCAATTGCTGCGACCTCCCCCAAAATTAAAACCTAAAGTTTTCCTATTCAGGAAACCAAAAGGAAGAATTCTAACCCGTAAGGATAGATAAGTGTAACTTAACACTGACTTCCTAAAGGTTTTAATGATGAGGGTAAATTGTCACTGATCATCTATCAGTATGTGGAAAGAATCTTTTCTTCCCATATATAATAGGTCTCAACAATATACTGTGCATGGATACACAGGGTATGTTGGAAAAATAATTACTGTATAATTTACACTACAGTTTTCTGTCTGCTGTATGATCTATACTGCAAATATACTGGCTACTGTATAGTCATATTCTGTAGTTTTAGCCGGCATGTTGCTGGCAAGTCTAGCACCTGGCGGTACAGTCCAGCCGGCAAGACAATGGTCGGCAGTATCAACCCGGCCAGTGGGTTAATCCTGCCGGCAGCTTGCCGGCTGCCGGCGCACTGGTCCAGCCGGCGCCTTGCCGGCTGGGGTAGTGCTCGGCAGCATCAACCCGGCCGCCAGCTGCCGGCTAGGTTAGTACCCGGCGGCACTAGCCGATAGAGAGAGAGAAAGCAAGGAGTGAAGGGTACCTTACTGAATGTGTATTAACAGTAAATAAGGGTGTAAGTACTCAATCTTACTGCCTTCCTCCAGAATGAGGGTTCAAATGGAAGGGGAGAATGTATTATTCAGGCTTCCACCCAAACACAAACCATTGCTGGTCTCTGCTGGCCACTGGTATGTGAATGGCAGTCCAAGAGAGGACTGAAAAACACTCTACAGTAAAGGGGTCATCTGCCGGCACAGCCTTTCCCGGAGCCTTGCATCCATAAGGGAGAGCTGAGTGACTAAGCCACTGCACGTAGGAGCCCCGGCTGGCCCCACAACCTGCCGGAAAGCGGTGAGATTGTAGGATGACGGCCAAAGGGTTGCGATGGCTAGGCCATCACGAAAGGACAGGGGGGGGGGGGGTGGAAAGGATCCTGTATGAGGTGTGGAAGGAGCCGGCAGGGTTGACGGTCCTTCCACACCGTTAAGAAACTCTGTTTCAGTATTAGCGCCATCCTAGGCGGCAGGAGAATATCTATTCTCCAGCCTAGGGTCTGCCAATACAGTTAAGGGGATGACAGCAAACTTGCCGCCTCCTCTCAACAAGGGAGAAACAGAGTTCCAGTGTCGGCGCCATCCTAGGCGGCAGAGCACAGGACTAGTCTACTAGACCGCAGGGAGAAGGTGGTGGCATCATACTACCACTGCAAGTGCGGCCTAGGGAGGTCTAGCCTCCTATGCAAGATGCCTAGCCCAGCAGGGGAATGATTATTCACCCTGCAGGCCGGCTGCCGGCAAAAGACTATATACTCTGAGGTTCTGACCGACACCCAAAACTTGCTATCTGCGGCTAAGGGAAGAGACAGAAAACCCTTGCCTAGTCATGCCAGAGTGTCTACTCAAGGCAAGACCAACTAGGGTTGTGGCCTAAGGCTATGCTCAAAAGGAAGGAGGGATTACCCTTGAATCTCCACTGGAGAAAAGTATCAATTTATATAATAATTCTAGGAGATATCTATCTCCGCCTGAATTGATAAAACGATACACGAGGGTAACCGGGCAACATGTATGAAAGTATACTAAAGCCACTAGGCTAGTAGCCTAGCAGCAGGTGAGAATCTACTACCTTAATCGCCGAAACTCTCTCGTATACGATCTCAGAAGAGGAATATTTATATGCAATCAATGCATCTTACACGTATAAATTGCCTAAATAGCTTCATTTAATTGTAATTACACTAGGAATGTCTATTATATCATGCATGAAAGTAAACTAAAATGCATAGGCGAGGAAGCCTAGCACAAGCAAGGTTCCGTTACCTAAATCGCCGAACTATCAAGAATACAATCGGCAAAATATTATTAACTCCTAGCAATGAAGACTGAATAGTTTCAAGATATTCATGCTATTAATACCGGGAAAGTTGTTCAGGCTAACTAAATAACTCATGCGTAACGAACAACAGCGCCCATGACGCCTCCGGTTCAGGCAAAAGCTCTCTCACTTAATTTAACTAAATTTCACTGTGAGGCAAGAGCTAAAATTTATACAATATAAAGATCAAATACTCAACTTTCCAGAGGCAGAAGAGGCTGGATATTGCATGATAAATCCAGAAAGTAGAGCGTACACAAAAGAGCAATAGGGAAAATCACCCGAGCTGTAGCGCTACACTTATAGGAATAAAACATGCTGGTGACGTACAGCGCCATCTGGATACTCAAAGTAGTAACGGAGGAAGGGTACCTTGATAACAGCTCCCCTTCTATTTTTGCCATTATCCCCCTCGAAGTGAAAACGCTATTCGGGGTGAAGATTGCTATGTGTCGTATCAAGATATACGTCCCCTGATATTATGCGATATCTTTTAAAGAAATTTTAAGGATATTCGCGCCAAGAGTTAGAATTCTGGAGACCTAAAGGTAAATTCTCTGGGAATATTACTGTAGACAAATATACCTTAGGAAGCTACCTATAGGAACCTTGCATCAGGACGACATGGCCTGAGCCCAAAAATGGCTCTTACCACATATTTTGTCCTCAGGTCAATAAACGGATTTTGAGCGAAGCGAAATATCTATTTTTGGGGTGAGATAGCCATGTCATCCTGATGGAAGGTTCCTTTAAGTAGCTTCTTAGGGTATATTTGACTACAGTTATATTCCCAGAGAATTTAACTTAAGGTCTCCAGAATTCTAACTCCTGGCGCGAATATCCTTAAAGTTTTTCCTTTTAGGATATCGCATAATATCAGGGGACGTATTCTTGACACGCTACATAGCAATCTGCACCCTGCATAGCGTTTACGCTTCGAGGGGAAAAGTGGCAAAATAAAAGAGGAGCCGTTCGTTATTAAGTTCCTTTCCTCCGTTACTGCTAAAGTACCCTGATGGCACTATAATTGCCCATCCAGATGGCGCTATAATCGCCGCCATCTTTATTCCCTGTAGCGTTAAGCCGGTACTTATGGATACAGTATTATTGGGAGGGATCCTGCCAAGGCCTTTCATAGAAAGGAGGGCGGGTCCATCAGGACGACATGGCCATCTCACCCAAAATTAGATTTTTCGTTTCGTTGAAAATCTGTTTTTTGGGCTCGGGCCATGTCGTCCTGTTGGAAGTTTACCAGAGCATTACTGTATTCATGGATTTCCTAGTTGTGCCTTAAACCTCAAGACAATATTTCTTTGGTCATGTAGACCTAAGAGACCTATGACATTACCGTTATATGTCATTTCATATAATCATAGACTATGTTAGTGCTTCCTGCCCCCTACAGGGAAGAGTCGAACTAGACTCGGGAAAAAGTCTCGAAGTTGCATATATCATATGACCAACCTAGCTTTCAAAGGGACATACAGATCTCACTGTATGTCTTTTAGCCAAAGTTTGTATTTGTAATATGAACACAGGTGCATGTCAGCCACCATAGCTTCTGAGGTATAGCAGTCCAGTCGTATACCACAAGAGGCAAGTTTGTATCTTGTATTGAAACAAGTAATTTCTAGCTAGAAAGGTTTGTTTACATATAGGAACAAAGTTACTACCTTTGTGTGATATCATTATGCAGAATAATAAGGAATAAATGAATGTCCACACATAATTTTATTAATATGTTTAGGGTGAAATAACACGCACAAAACAATTAATCTTTTATTGTCAAACAATAAATAAAATTTTCAGCATACATTTATAATAACATAAAAATGCAAGTGAAATATAATTTATTTACAAACAGACAAACAGAATAAATCAGAAATACTAGTTTTACCTGAAAACAAAACTTTGCCACTCACAGAAAAATTTGATAAATTTTCTTATGTCTTTCTGAGAAGTCTGTCTATTTACACTTGTGTAAAAAACATATGGCACTTAGTGTTCAGTCTATGTTTTATCACCTTTGTACACTGGAACAGTCAATAATGTCACCATGATGACATTTCACTCACCATGTTGCACTATAAAGTGCCAACATGTACACCCTATAAAATTATAGTCCCACATAATTCACTGTTCCTCGCAGCACTAAGCGACAGGTTTTAGTAGACAACCTGCTGCTACCACAAATCGTTTTAGTTCTTGCACTTGCTTCACGTAGTGTTTGAAAAACACTCTGGATGATTTCCATCCAGTAAACGAGCGAAGGCTCTCGAAATCCATGAGCTGGAAGAAATTTAACGAAGAAGCAAATTTCCTAGGATCATGACCTGCAGGTGTACTGTCAGGGTCCGCTCTGCGAATGAAGTAGGTGATCTTCGCCCTTAGTTGTTTCCGGGATAAGTTTGAGCCCGATGTTTCACCTTTAAAAAGCTGTCTTCCCCTGAAGTCTGAAGTTCTGCGAAGATAGACCTTTAGACTCTCCACTGGACACAGCGAGACATCTTCCTTCAGAGGGCAGATTCTCCAGGGACCCCACCTCTTAGTGGGTAGCTCATTCTTAGCGAGAAACGTTGGGTTGGGAAAGAAATTTAGCTCTCCCGTTTCAGCAAACTGGATATGGCCTTCTTCCCTAGACAAGGCCACTATCTCACTAACTCTAGCCCCTGAGGCTAGAGCAAACAAGAATATAACTTTTTGAGTCAAGTCTTTTAAAGAACAAGTATCGTTGTCCAAACTTGAAGCAAAATGTAGTACCTTATCCAAAGACCATGAGATGGGCCTTGGAGGTGCTGCAGGCCTGAGCCTAGCACAGGCCTTAGGGATTTTGTTAAAAATCTCATTAGACAAGTCTATTTGGAAAGCATAAAGCAAGGGCCTAGTCAAGGCAGATTTACACGTAGTTATCGTGTTAGCTGCTAAACCTTCTTCATGAAGGTGAATAAAGAAAGACAAGCAGAAATCCATCGAGATTTCCTTTGGATTTCTTGCCTTGACAAAGGCCACCCACTTCTTCCAAGATGACTCGTATTGCCTTCTAGTAGATTTTGACTTATATTCCTCTAAGAAGTCTATACTTTCTTTTAAGATCCCAAACCTTTTCTATACTGCTAGGGAGAGAAAATCATGAGATGATGGTCTTGGGTTTTCTGTAATGAAGCGAAGACAGTCGACTTTTGTACTTGTTGAGATAGAACTGGGTCCGGCAGGGGAATCAGCCTCGGCTGTAATTCCAGAATTAAGGGGAACCAGTTGCTCTGGGGCCACTTGGGAGCCACTAGGGCTACTGTTCCTTGAAAAGATCTCAGCTTGTTGAGGACCTTCATCAGCAGGTTGGATGGAGGGAACAGGTAAACCCTGGTCCATTTGTCCCAGTCGAGGGACAGGGCGTCCACTGCTTCCGCTAGAGGGTCCTCGTACAGGGCCACGTATCGAGGAAGTTTCTTGTTGTCGCTCGTTGCGAAGAGGTCGATCTGCAGTTCCGGGACTTGTGATGAAGGAGAATGATCTTGTGTCTAGGGACCATTCTGACTGTATCGGAGTTATCCGGGATTGAGCGTCTGTGAAGTACCATCTATTCTTTTCCGCTAGGTAGAAGATGGCCAACATCACTTGGTTGAGTTGAGGCGATCTCGAGCCTTGGCGATTTAGACATCTCATTACTACCTCACTGTCCAAAACCAGTCTTATGTGGACTGAAGGGCGAGGGGATAATTTCCTCAGTGTGAGGAAGACTGCCATGGCCTCCAAAATGTTGATATGGAAGGTCTTGAATAGAGAGGACCAAGTTCCTTGCACTCTGCGTTGATGAGAGTGGCCTTCTCATCCTTCCAATGATGCATCCATGTGGATGACGACTGAGGGTGGAGGCAGTTGCACAGGTGTTGACCTCTTGAATTTCCTGGCGTCCGATCATTGCTTGAGAAGTGATCGTAGCCGAATCGGTATTGGTCTTCATGGATCTCTTCGAGCGTTTGATGTGTATCTTCTCCAGACTCCTGACGCGCCTTTTAGCTGTGCTCTTAGCACTGGGTCTGTCACTGATGCAAACTAAAGGGAGCCCGGAAATCTCTCCTGTTGGTGTCTTGAAATCCTGTTGGATTTTAGAAGTCTCTTGACAGATCCCGCTATCTCTCTCCTCTTCGTTAATTGAATGGAGAAACGATGTGACTGTAAGTCCCAATGTATGCCTAGCCATTGGAATTTCTGAGCTGGAGATAGTCGAGACTTTTTGGTGTTGATCTTGAATCCTAGATGTTCCAGGAACTGGATCATTTTCTTGGATGCTTGCATGCATTTCGACTCGGATGCTGCCCACACCTGCCAATCGTCCAAATAGGATACCACCTGGATGCCTTTTAGGCGTAGTTGTTGAACGATTGCTTCTGGAAGCTTCGTGAAGATCCTTGGGGCTATGTTTAGTCCAAAGGGCATGGCTCTGAAAGCGTACTTTCTTTTTTGTAGCCTGAATCCTAGGTAGGAGGAGAGTTGGCGATTGATCGGAATGTGCCAATAGGAATCTGACATGTCTAAGGAGACTGTGTATGCCCTTTTGGGCAACAGGGCCCTTATGTGTTGCAGGGTCATCATCTTGAACTTGTCGTTCTCGATAAACTTGTTGAGTGGCAACAGATCTAGAATGACTCTGAGTTTGTCTGAGTCCTTCTTGGGAACACAAAACAGCCTTCCTTGGAATTTGATGTACTTTGCCCTCTTTATCACCCGTTTGCTCAAGAGCTCCCGGGTATATTCTTCCAGAACGGGGGTGGAGTGTTGGAAGAACTAAGGAAATGATGGTGGAGCTGTCTTTCAGCTCCAACCTAGTCCATTCTTGATTAGGCTGTGGGCCCAGGGATCAAAGGTCCATCGATCCCGGAAGAGTCGGTGTCTTTCTCTTACCGGAAGCATCTCATTGCTTCTGGTTTCCGGAGGGCTTGCCTCCTTAACCGCGTCCTCCCCTACCTCCTCTTCCTCTCGAGGGACGTCTAGAGGAACCTCTATTGGACCCTCTACCTTTAGGGCGAAAGGTAGTGGACTGCCTCTCATAGGCGGGAGTGAAGGCTGGTGATTGATTCACCACCTGGGGTACCATCTGGTAGGGGGGTTGGGGCTGTGCCACCATCTGTGGCACTGCGGTCATGGGAAGTTGTTGTTGTCTAGCAGGGCGAGAAGGCACTCTTGGCCACTTTGTCTTCTTCTTTGGTTGGGGACCCTCATCCGGAGAAGACTCCCTCTTAGCCGACATGCCCCACTTCTGGAGAAGATTTCTATTCTCCGTGGCGGCCTTGTTGACTATCTCTTTGATCAATTCATATGGGAATAGGTCCTTCCCACAGATATTGGAAGATATCAACTTCCTGGGTTCGTGTTTGACCGCAGCCGAGGCAAACACGAACTCTCTACAAGCCCTTCTTGCCCTAACAAAGCTGTAGAAGTCCTTAGTTAGGGTTGCTGAATGTGCTTAAGCCATGACCATGAACATATCCGGGGATCTTTGTTCATTAGCCATTGCCTCCATGGACACCTGGAGGGACAGAGAGGCAGCTAGTCTCTCCTTTATATCTTGTTCCCTTCGCAAGAGAACCTCAGACAACTTGGGGAGGTATTCGCTGAACTGACGTCCAGCGATATCAGCCTCCAACTTCCCGACTGAGATGGTAAGCTTAATATCCTTCCAGTCTTTGTGATCCGTTGGCAAAGCTAGGGAAAGGGGCCTACATTCCTCCAGTGCAGGGCAAGGTTTCCCAGCTTCCACTTCCTTAATCACTGCCTTAAACGACTTTTCCGCAAAGGGGAAAGCCATAGTTGCTGGAGCAAGAAAAGAGGGATGTTTCTTGCTCAGGGCTGGCACCTTCGAATTGGTGAAGCCCTTGTCCTTCAAGCTGCTGGCTAACAAAGCCTGAGCCTTCGCATGGTCAAGCACTATGACCTCCTTATGCTCTGTCTCCTCCTTGGATACCGGTTCTGCCTTTAGACGAACGAATATGTCCATCATAGCTTTGATGGAAGACAGAGTGTCGTCCGACCTCCCAGGTTGAAGAGCGGTGGACGTAGAGGGCACGGGTTCTGTGGCAGGAACCGACGAAACAGAGACTGTTTCAACTTCATCCTCTTTCATCTCTGGAGCCAACGTTGACTCCTCATCTCGACCTTCCGCCAGAAGGTCCTTTTCGGCGTCCTCTGACACCTCTGACATCCTCTCATCATCTAGATGGAGGTCCTTTATCGCATCCGAGACATCCGTGTCGACGGCTATCTGGATGCAAGGGATCTTAGGGTAAAGCTGAGGAATAACAGCATCCGCAGATGCTTTGGGGAATAGAAGGGCTCTCATACGCTCACTAGGGAGGTAAGGCCCTGTGGCATTCTTTTGGAAGCCATAAGCCCATTTGCGCAGCTTATCCCGAGCTGCATCCCTTAACTACGTTGACTTGGGATTTTCAAAAGCCTCATACATCAGATCTTTACATGCCGTACATACCTGTGGGACCCTGTATTTGAGAGGTCCCTTGGTGATGGAGCAGCGGGAGTGTGACCTACACCCCAGATGGCCATAGAAGCTCCTGCTACGGACGTTGCAGAGGACGCTATCGCACTTCACATGGTCCTCCTGTAAAGAGAGGAAAATAAAATGAGTATTACATAGTCTATCTCACTAGATAAACTAATAAATATAATAATAATATTTTCCATTTTATTTTATTGCATATAGCTTAGGATAGATAAGCTAGAAATGAAATAGGAAAGACATACGTGTGTTTCCCGCCCAGCCAATTGCTGTGACCTCCCTCAATATTAATTTAGGGTTATCCTCTTTAAGAGGCCCGATGGAAGAGTCTAGCCTATAAGGATAGAATAGTGTAAACAACACCCACTTCCAAAAGAGTTAATAATGAGGTTCAAATAACTGATCATCTATCAGTATAAAGAAAGGGAATTCCTTTCCCAATCTTATAAGGTCTTAACAATAGACTGCGCTTGGATACACAGAATATGTTGGAAATTTTAACTATTGTATACTTTTATACCATAGTTTTCTGTCTGTAGTATATTCTATACTACAAATGTACTGGCAACTGTATATACATATACCATAGTTGCTGCTGGCATAGAGCCGGCATGGCTAGTACCTAAGGCTCAATGGCTCAATTCAACTGACACAATATTGACAATTTTTATGGCCGGCGGCCCACTGGATTGACGGCAGCTTGCCGGACACCGGCGGGTCACCGGCTGTCGGCACACTATCCCTACCGACATACAATGTGCCGTGGTAGTGGCCGGAATACCAGACCCAGAAGGCTCTCGTCGGCAGAGTCAGATGTGACAATGAATTAATGGCTGTCAGACCACAAGTCTAGCCTGCATCTTGCCGGCAAGGTTAGTGGCCGGCAGCCGTCAGTTAGGTTAGTAGTTGGCGGCACTAGCCAATAGAGAGAGAGAAAGCAAGGAGTGAAGGGTGAAGTACGAGTTGCGGCACTAGCATCTGAATCACTTCCTTCCTCTGGAATGAGGATTCTAATGGAAGGAGAGAATATAGAATAATCAAGCTTCCACCCATCCACCTCCATGCCGGTATCTTCCGGTCGTAGGATGTGGATGGCAGCCCAAGGAAGGATTGAAGAACACTCTAAGGCAAATGGGTCTCCTGCCGGCAGCTAGACCTGCCGCTACAGCTATCCCGGAGCTCATGTCCGATAGGGAAGCTATACGATTAGGCCATACAGGCAGAAACCCAAGCCGGCCCTACAGCCTTCCGGCAATCGATGAGATTGTAGGACAACGACCACAGGGATGTGATGGCTAGGCCATCACTAAAGGACAGAATGGGAAGGGGAAAAGGGTCCTGTATAAGATGTGAGAGGAGCTGGCGGCATGCCGGCCCTACCGCACCTAAAGGAAGTTCTGTTTCAGTATCGGCGCTATCCTAGGCGGACGGGGAATACATTCCCCAGCCTAGGGTCTGCCATACAGTAAGGGGGGCCGGCATCATTTAGCCGCCACCCTTAATTATAGAGAAACAGAGTCCTAATGCCGGCGCCATCCTAGGCAGACAAATAAACACTATTCTTCAGCCTAGGGTCTGCAAGCACAGGACTAGTCGACTAAACCACAGGGAGAAGGGGATCACATGACCCCTTCAAGTGCAGTCTCTGAAGGCAAA
This sequence comes from Palaemon carinicauda, assembly GCF_036898095.1. Classification (NCBI taxonomy): domain Eukaryota; kingdom Metazoa; phylum Arthropoda; class Malacostraca; order Decapoda; family Palaemonidae; genus Palaemon; species Palaemon carinicauda. The sequence continues at coordinate 56,083,440 of NC_090740.1, forward strand.
GCCTCCTATGACAACCAACAATATTCGACAGGGGAGTACATTCACCCTATCGATCAGTTGCCGGCACACAACAAGTACTCTGAGGTTCTGACCCAAACCCAAAGCTCACCATCAGTAGCTAAGTGAAGGGGCAGAAAAACCCTAGCCTAACCTTGCAAGAATGACAATTCGAGGCAAGATCAACTTATATACAGTGATACCTCTGGATACGAAAGTTTCTGCTTACGAAAAATTCAGGATATGAAAAGCTATACAAAGATTTTTATGCCCCAGTATACGAAAAAATTTTCAGGATACGAAAAGCTTACGAGATCCCAACTCTTCGCCGAGAGTACAGTAACTTTTTTTTCAGGGTATCAACCCTTAATTTAGGTGTACAGGTAACAATACACCTTCACTGATCCAAATGCTTTACATACAGTACCGTAACTTTTATACAGTAGTAAAGAAAACGGACCGTTTTCTTAGGGCTTGGAGGGGATAACTAGGCTATAACTACATTATTGAATAATCTCATGGTGGTTTCTGGAATGGATTAGGCTGTTTTTAAAGGTTGGGTTAATTATTGAATGATAGAAATGGCTGCATTGTATGTTTATTACTACAGTTTAGTGTGTTTATGAAAGAAAAGGTGTCTTTTTGTATGGCTTGGAACGGATTAGGCTATTTACATGTAAAACGCGACTTAGGATACGAAAAAATCAGCATACAAAACCGTATCATGAACGGATAACTTTTGTATGCTGAGGCATCACTGTATATATATATATATATATATATATATATATATATATATATATATACACATAAATATATATATATATATATATATATATATATATACATATATATATATATATATATATATATATATATATATATA
>NC_090740.1:56091822-56116822 GCF_036898095.1 Palaemon carinicauda
GTGATGCATTAAACGCTGAGAAAGTATTCGTATTAAAAAAGGAAAGTAGAATAGAAAGAGGCGCACACAGGAATAGCAGGCTTTGATCAAAAGAGAGAGAGAGAGAGAGAGAGAGAGAGAGAGAGAGAGAGAGAGAGAGAGAGAGAGAGAGAGAGACTAAAAGGATCTGAAGGAAAGTATGCCTAATAGAATTGAAAGAGATGCAGTATTACGTGGAAATCTAAAGATTTTATATGCTTTCTCATGTCTATTGCCACACTCATAAGCAGAACAGCACGTCACTAATTATATGTAAAACAAAAATAAAGAGTGTGGACATAATAATTGGTCTTGCCGGCCACTGGCCGCTGAGACACTGGTTGGCTGGTAGCCGGCCGGGCCGCGAAATTTTTTTTTCCCAAACAGGAGTGCAGATTGGGGCTGGGCTTCGTGCAGAGAAAACAGATTTAAAGGGTAACTCCTTCTTATTGGATGCGTTAAGATTTGATGGGTAACTAGCTCATAAAAGATGTTATCATTAACTTCATTCATGAAGACCTGAAATGTTTATAGACAGCTTGATAATAGCGATAATAATATAATATACAAAAACACCGCAGGGATATTTTGTCTGGTTTCACAAAAAGAGCGTAGTACAGTAGGTTTATCTGTTTGATATCTTTGAAGAGAAGTAGGTATAAGCTATGCAAAGACAGGCAAATAAAAATATTAATCGAATTGAAAGCATCGCAAGGTAAGAAGAGTAAGATAATCACAAAAGAATACATAATATTGGCATTTAGAAAAAAAAATAAATGTTAAATTTTTTCATGTAGCTAACATAAATCACTTATATTATAGAATGTAATATTATGCAACGTAATTAATATATATATATATATATATATATATATATATATATATATATATATATATATATATATATATATATATATATATGTATATATATATATATATATATATATATATATATATATATATATATATATATATATATATATATATATATATATATATATATATATATATATATATATGGGATCCTTTCAATAGAATGACATAACAAAAGTTACAAAAATAGTCATTAAAGAAGTGTCATATTAGAGGACATTTATGGGATAATAAGATTTTGCTCTTGACAACGTTTGCTTGCCGTCTGTCTGATTCGGGGACTTACATATATAAACATAAACATCGAATCAAAATATAGTCTAAAGATATCTAAACGTTTATGTTTGAAATGTATAAGCAGATAAAAGTCCACGTTTATTAACTTCATTATCATTAATTACGCAAAAATACTTAAAATATCTACATGTATTTTTAAAATGTAGTAGATAAACAAACACTCTATATTCAACAGGTTCTTCGTCATTATGATGACTATTACAATAGCTAAAATATCAGTTGTGAGCAATTCCTAGAATATAATCATTTATTGAGGCAACTTTCTTTCCCTTAAAACTGTTGCGAGTTTATTTAGTCTTTGAGTTTGCTCCCTCTTCCCTTTCCTCCGATAAATACCTGAAGTTAATCCTTGTACCTCTTGGACTGTGTGATGGTCTTTCATTAATGAAGTTTCGAATCACCTTGTAAACTCCCACATGGTATCCTTCCACGACTGTTTCGAATCTTCTGTGCCAAGTCTATACATTATTTTTTGGTCTTTGGAGATTGCATTCTAGCAGGTGATAAAACGGATTTTGAGCGAAGCGAAAAATCTATTTTTGGGTGAGATAGCCATGATGTCCTGATGGAAGGTTCCTTCAGTAGCTTCCTTGGGTATATTTAACTACAGGGATATTCCCAGAGAATTAAACTAAAGGTTATCACAGAATTCTAACTTCTGGTGCGAGTACCCTAAAGGTTTCCCTCTAGGATATCGTATATCAACAGGGGACGTATGTATTAACACGCCACATAGCTATCTGCACCCCATATAGAGTTAACACTTCGATATGGAAAGGTGGAGAATAACTGGGGAGCCGTTCCAAAGTTACACTCGTCCGTGGGTGCTTTTGGTACTCGAAACGTAAACAAACGGGCGCCATTGCTAAATGACGTCACGTCAGTCCTCATCCTGAGGCCAGCTTCTTGCTAATCTCCATGATACAGCAGGACAGGGCGGGGCCTGAAAGGCTGGACTAGAATAGACGGGAGGGTCCATCAGGACGTCATGGCTATCTCACCCAAAAATAGATTTTTCGCTTCGCTCAAAATTCGTTTTTTGGGCTCAAGCCATGACGTCCTGATGGAAGTGTACCAGAGAATTAATGTATCGTGGAAAATTTCCCCTTTTTAAGTAAGTGCCAAGTGCTCCGAATAGAGGTATGTAATGTGTCCTCGCTAGAGTTTCCGTGGGGATCCAGCTTCCTGCCCCCCTGGCAGAGAGGTCCCGGCGGATCATACCAAAATCCGAAGTGATCATTGAAGGGCTACTCACCCTGCGGAGAGTTCGTGCAGGACTCGGAGACAAGACAGAAGGTTAATATCCGGGTAGGAATATTCTCAAGTATAGACAAGTGATAATTAATCACAACACTCCATGGAGGAGAGATCAATCTGGTCTCGAAGGCAGGATGAAGGTAAGTATTCAAGTAGGAATATTACACAGCATGAGTGAGTATATAATACAGGTAAATTTATATTATTCTTCTCATTCCAAAGGGAAGGGGTAAATGAAACTATGACAATCATGTATTTCATAATGATAATAGGAGCGGAGAGAGACGCACATGTAATAAAATAGACATTTTATTTCATAGATTGCAGATTATAGTGATAACAATTGCAATAAAAGGTGTAAATTTAATTTACAATAATAAGAATAATGTACATAGAAAATAAAAGACTTCAATTTTGAATCTGAAAGAAATTTCACTTTTAGAAACACAAGTTCTGGAGGAACGTCAGTCTTTTTCAAGGAAAAACACATCATGCCCTAGGGCATGTGGCACTCATGTGAAGTCTATGACATTTCACCTTGATAAGAACAGTCTATTAGAAATCACTATGTATCACACAAGGGTCAACACAGGCACCCGTAGAGTTAAAGTCCCAAGTAACTCGCTGTTCTATGCAGAGTTAAACGGCAGGTTTCATAACACTACCTGCGGCTACCACGAAATGTTTAACTTCATGCACTTGCTTCGCGTAGTGCTTGAAGAAAACGCGCGACGATTTCCACCCTGGGAAGCTCTTGAGGCTTTCGAAATCCATGCTCTGGAAGAAATTCAGAGAAGACGCGACTTTTCTATGATCATGATCTGCGGGTGTACTGTCAGGATCCGCTCTGCGAATGAAGTAGGTGATTTTCGCTCTTAGTTGTTTCAGTGACAGGTCGCTACCCGATGTTTCTCCTTTGAAGAGTTGACCTCCACCGAAGTCTGAAGTTCTTCGAAGATAGACCTTAAGACTCTCCACTGGGCATAGAGAGACATCTTCCTTCAGGGGGCAGATTCTCCAAGGGCCCCATCTCTTGGTGGGTAATTCATTCTTTGCGAGAAACGTCGGATCAGGGAAGAGGGTAAGTTCTCCTGTGTCTGCGAACAGGATATGACCCTCGTCTCTTGACAATGACACTATTTCGCTGACTCGGGCTCCCGAGGCGAGAGCAAAAAGGAAGATAACTTTTTGAGTCAGGTCCTTTAGAGGGCACGAATCGTTGTCCAGGTTAGAGGCAAAATGGAGCACCTTGTCCAGGGACCAGGAGATAGGTTTTGGCGGAGGTGCTGGGCGTAGTCTAGCGCATGCCTTTGGCAGTTTATTGAAGATATCGCTGGACAGATCAATCTGGAAAGCGTACAGTAGTGGTCTAGTCAAAGCCGATTTGCAGGTGGAAATCGTGTTGGCCGCTAAGCCTTGTCCATGAAGGTGAATGAAGAAGGACATGCAAAAATCAATGGTGATTTCCGTAGGGTTTTTTGCTTTGACGAACGAGACCCACTTTTTCCAGGAAGATTCGTATTGCCGTCGTGTGGATTCGGTCTTGTATTCCTCTAGGAAGTCTAGACTTTTCTTCGAGATCCCAAACCTTTTCTTTGCGGTCAGGGAGAGAAAATCATGAGATGAAGGTCCCTGACTTTCAGTGATGAAGCGAAGACAGTCGACTTCTGTACTTGTTGAGAGAGAACTGTGCCCGGTAGGGGGATCAGCGTGGGCTGCAGCTCCAGGACCAGGGGGTACCAATTGCTCCGGGGCCACTTGGGAGCCACTAGGGCCACTGTCCCTTTGAAGGTTCTCAGTTTGGAGAGGACTTACAGCAGAAGGTTCGGGGGAGGAACAGGTATATCCTGGACCATCTGTTCCAATCCAGTGACATGGCATCCACTGCTTCTGCCTTGGGGTCCTCGTACGGGGCCACATATCGAGGAAGTTGATTGTTGTCGCTCGTTGCGAAGAGATCGATCTGAAGTTCCGGGACTTGGCGAGAGATGAAGGAGAATGATCTTGCGTCTAGAGACCATTCCGACTCTATTGGGCTTGTCCGTGATAGAGCGTCCGCCGTCACGTTGCGGAATCCTTGTAGGTGAACTGCAGACAGGTGCCATTTCTTCCTTTCTGCCAGACAAAAGATTGGAAGAAGTACCTGATTTATCTGGGGCGATCTTGAGCCCTGACGATTGAGACATCTGACTACCACCGAGTTGTCCAGAGTCAGACGGATGTGGATCGAGGAAGGCGGGGAGAGTTTCTTCAGGGTGAGAAGAACCGCCATGGCCTCCAAGATGTTGATGTGAAACGTCTTGAATAGGGGAGACCATGTTCCCTGAACCTGTCGTTGGTGGGAGTGACCTCCCCAACCCTCCAGTGAAGCGTCCATGTGAATGTTGATCGATGGAGGCGGGTGTTGAAGAGGAATGGACCTTTTCAGGGCCTTTGCTTCCGACCACGGCTTTAATAGTAAGCGAAGTCTGTTTGGGAGCCGTCTCTTGAGGTCTCTTCGAGCGATGGATGCGGAACGTCTCCAGACCCCTGCGGCATCCTTTAGCTGTGCGCGAAGCACTAGGTTTGTCACAGAGGCGAACTGTAGAGAGCCTAGAACTTGTTCCTGCTGTCGTCTTGAGATCCGTTTGGATTTCAGCAGTCTTCTGACAGACCCTGCTATTTCCTTCCTTTTCTTCTGCGGGATGGAAAGGCTGTGTGACTGAAGATCCCAATGGATTCCCAACCATTGGAACTTATGAGCTGGAGAGAGGCGAGATTTCTCGGCGTTTATCTTGAATCCCAGATGTTCTAAGAACTGGGTGACTTTGATGCAGGCTCTTACACAATCTTCGGGCGATGTCGCCTAGACCAGCCAGTCGTCTAGGTAAGCCATCACTTGGACGCCGCGAAGGCGGAGCTGTTGGACGATGGCGTCTGCCAGCTTGGTGAAGATCCGTGGAGCCACGTTGAGCCCGAAGGGCATGGCCCTGAAGGCGTAACTTTTCCTTTGGAGTCGAAATCCTAAGTAGGAGGAAGCGTGATGATTCATAGGAACGTGCCAGTAGGCATCCGCCAGGTCTATGGAGACCGTGTAGGCCCCTTGAGGCAGAAGGGTCCTTATTTGTTGGAGAGTCAGCATCTTGAACTTTTTGTTCGCAATGAACTTGTTGAGGGGGGATAAGTCTAGAATGACTCTGAGTTTGTCGGAGTCCTTCTTGGGAACGCAAAATAGTCTCCCTTGGAACCTGGTTGACTTTACCCTCCTGATCACCTTCTTGTTCAAGAGTTCTAGGACGTATTCTTCCAGGAGGGGGGTTGACTGTTGGAAGAATTGCTGGAAGGCTGGGGGTGGTTGCATCCAGCTCCAGCCTAGTCCCTTCTTGACGATGCTGTGTGCCCAGGGGTCGAAGGTCCAACGATCCTGGAATTGGCGGAGTCTTCCTCCCACCGGAAGCACTTCATTGCTTCTGGTGTCCCGAGGGTTTGCCACCTCGGCCGCTAGCTCCCCTTCCTCCTCTGCCTCTGGAGGGGCGGCGAGACGAATCTCTGCCGGAACCTCTGCTTGAGCCCCTTCCTCTGGGACGAAAGGTAGTAGCATGTTGCTCGAATGCAGGGGTAAAGACCGGTGACTGCGACACCACCGGCTGGGTGACCAACTGAAAGGTCTGCTGTGGCTGTGCTGCCACTGGGGGAGTAGCGGAACCCGGAAACTGCCATCTCTGTTGACGTTGCTGTGGTTTTGGTTTCTAGGACTTCCTCTTAGGTTGAGGGCCATCGTCCTGAGAGGATTTCCTTTTCTTTGACATGCCCCACTCGTGGAGAAGTTTCCTGTTCCCCGTGGCGGCCTTGTCGGCAATCTCTTTCACCAGGGAGGAGGGAAAGAGATATTTACCCCAGATATTGGAGGAAATCAGCCTCCGGGGTACGTGTTTTACCGTCGCGCTGGCAAACACGAATTCACGACAGGCTCTGCGAGCCTTAGTGAAGCTGTACAGGTCCTTAGTCACCGTTGCCAAATGCATTTTGGCTAGGACCATGTAGAAGTCCGGGACTCTAGTGTCTCCGGCCATAAGTTCGAGCTGTACCTGGAGGGACAGCGATGCGGCAAGCCTCTCCTTCGTATCCTGTTCCCTACGAGGGAGGTGATCATTTAGCCTTGGGAGGTCCTCATTGAACTGACGACCGGCTACGTCAGGCTCTAACTTCCCCACCATGAAGGTTGACTGGACGTCTTTCCAGTGTCTATCATCGGGGGGGACGGTGAGGGAGAAGGGTCTGCACTCCTCCAGTACAGGGCAAGGTTTCCCTTCTTCCACAGCTTTCAAGACCGCACTGAAGGCCTTTTCTATAAAGGGGAAGGTCGCATCATTCAGCGCAACAAAGGTTGGGTGCTTCTTGCTGAGCGCCGGCATCTTGGAGTTGGTGAAACCCCTACTCTTCACCGCACTGGCTAGCATAGCCTGGGCCTTCGCGAGATCGAACACGATTACTTCCTTCGGTTCGGTCTCTTCCTTTGAGGCTGGTTCGGACCTGAGCCGGACGTAACAGTCCGGATAAGCCTCGAAATTCGGGAAGAATTCCACTTCTTCCAACAAGATCAAGCCGACCTTCTCACTGATGAAGATCTTACCAGTTGTAATCGGCATATGCTCGGCATACCTCCATGGGTTAGTATCCGAGCAAGAGGGGAGGTCCTTAACCGAAATCCGTTTCGGTTGTTTAAAACTCACTAGGGTAGACCTGAATTGCTCCTGGGTCCCACAAAGTTTTCTTTCCATGAGGGCTTCAAGCATCTTGAAGACCTCCTGAGTGCCTGATGGAAGAGGGTCCGGGGTGGCAGAAGTCGAAGGAACAGGTTCCTCGGATGGTGCAGGAGTCGATGCAGGAGTAGGAGTGGGAGCGACCTCATGCTCCGAATCAGGGTATTCCACCTGATCTTCCTCATAGTTGAGCTCCTCGCCCATGAGGTTCCTTTCCGTCCCTTCCGACGCTTCCGACATACGTTCCACGTTATCGGAATCTAAGTGGCACTCATGCATGGACTGGGCCATGACGATATCAGGTTCCACCACGATCTGGACGGTGGGGATCTGATCACTGGGAACCACGGAGTCTTTAGATGCCTTTGGAAACAGCAAGGCCCTCAAATCTTCGCTGGCGAGATACGGTCCGGTGGCGTTCTTCTGGAAGCCACGCACCCACTTGCGTAGCTTCTCTTGAGCGTTGTCCCTTGCCTCCGCTGGAAGAGGATCGTCGAACGCTTCGACCAGACGACTCTTGCAGACTGTACAGTGCTGCGGGTCCCAGTATTTCAGGTCGCCTTTCTCGGCGGCGCAGGGGGCGTGGGTCCGGCACGCCTTGTGCCCGTAGAAGTCCGGGCGCTTCACTCCGCAAATGTTGCTTTCGCACTTCATATACTCCTCCTGTAAAAGAAAGAGATCATGAGTACATGGAAGGCATAAGAATGACTTACATTACTCTAAAATTAAGATAACTTAATCTAAGTTTTTAAGCATTAAAACGATTCATAAGGTATTATAATGCCTGAGAGTAGAGAGCAGGAAAGGAAGTAGATAGACACATACTTGTGAATCCCGCCCAGTCGGTTACCGTAACCTTATCAGTAGGCAATTTCTTTTGTGGCCGAAGGTAACAAAACGGAAATCCATATGGATAAGCCGTGGTGGGTAGAAGCTAAGCCTCTAACAGAAATTGTCCGCGAGGTGTAGCAGGGACTGAGATCACTCAGATCCCTGGAGTAGAAGGGGAATAGGGGAAATCCCTTATTAGATATAGGTTCCGGCAATCGGCTGCACTAAGACGCACAGAGTATGCTGGAATATTGTAATGTGCAATCAAACAGCATACCCACAGATCTAGATGGTAAGACAATACCTATATATAGAAGTGGCTAAGCCATCTAGCTGCAGTATGTTGACTGTCGGCATATTGTCGGCAGGTATGAGAAGGGGTGCATGTCCCTTAATGTTTCCGGAGGGTGCCGGCAGACCGACGGAATGCCGGAGGCCGGTCCAGCAGGGTGGAAGGCATCAAGACAGACACATTGAGTATCTAAATATAATACCATCGTGGCGACCGTCGGCACAGCGGCGGGTCCCCGGCAGGAGGCGGCGGCTCCGGCAGCCGAAGGCTGACGGCCTGGTGAGCTTGGATCAATTCATAAGATGGATATGTATATGGTTGTATACCTAGACCGCCGGCAATCAATGCCGGCATGCCGGTGGACGGCTCCGAAGGTCGGCCAGCTGTTACTAGGTAAAAGGAGGGGTGGGACGTCGGCTGTATGTCGACGGAAGGCGGCAGCCTCCGGCACACGGAAGGTTGACGTCTTAGAGGAGGGAGGGCATCTTATGAAAGAATGTCACCAGAGGTAAGGCGGTATCGCCGGCAGTAGAGGCGGCAAGGGACCGGCACCAGGATAGATGGAGAGAAAGGTAAAGAGGGATGGGAGGGGTAAGACCACATACCCCTCTGGCATCCCTCCGGAGAGAGTGCACTCATGATAGGAGTAGTTACTCATAGCATCCGGCGGCAGGGGGCCGGCAGTCGGCCGGGTGCCTGGGGTAACCCAAGGGAGGGTTAGAGGACACTCAAGAGGGGAAAACCCCCGCCGGCCGGACCGCTGCCGGCGACTACCCCCATAGAACGCTATGAAGGGTATGTGTACCAGAGCGGCCAGCTCAGCAGGAGAACAAGTTAGCCCTATCACTCCACCCAAGGGAGGAATTGTAGGACTAAGGACAGATGTGTATAGGCAAGCCTACACCAAAGGGATAGGTGGGAAGGGAGAAGAAGAGGGGTCTTTCATAGTGGAGGCTCTGTACAAGAATGGCCACCAAGGAGAGGGAGAACGCTCCCTAACCTAGGTTAGGTAACCCGAATGAGATTGGTACAGGAGTACCGTCTCAAACTATTAAAGTACAGAACTAGCCCCCAAAGCCTAACCTAGAGAAGGAGGGTTAACTCCTAGGCTAGGTAGACTGAAAGACACATCGCAAGTTGCAGGGAGGGAGGAGTAACCCAACCAGATGCAACTGAGGAAAGGCAGAGCCGTTCCTTATTTCTCGGTCGCAACCCTAAGGGGGGATCATTCCCTTAGGATAGACAGAGAAGCGATAAATACTCTGATTGTAGACAAGATTCCCCTATATAGAAGGGGAAGCATGGCCACACAGAGGGAATGCCCGCAGGTAGGGGATTAGGGAGCATATAGGGGTTCCTACATTTAGGTTAGGGTGGAAAGATACGCAATCAACCCGGTCCCCTATATGGTCCCCGAAGGCGAAAACACTTACATCACAGTTAACAATATGTTTAATAATGCCACAATCTTCATAACTTAACCTAGGATCACTGGTAAATATCATGCATGAACACAAGCACTAGGCTATCTAGCCTAGGGGCTAAGCTAGCTATCTAGTATGGGGTCGAATGACGACCGAGTAGATGAGCGCTAAAACACGATATAAGTAATTCCTAGCTATGAAGACTAAATAACTAATAATATAAATTAGTTAAGAGACCGGATAAGGCTGTTCTGGCTAGCTAAATAAGGCATGCAATAGAACAGCGACGCCATAAAATGGCGCGTCCGGGATCGGCACAGCTCCGCCACAAAACACAATATTTTACGAAAAGTAGGAGTTAATTTACGGCTAGAGCTTATTTAAACAATACTGGGACCTGATACTCAACTTTCCAGAAGAAGGCGAGGCTGAAGGTAACGACATAACGGCAATGTAAGTCGATGAAAATCGCACAAAGGGAAATCCGACCAAAGCAAGGGGCTACATGCTGAAGGATGAGGACGGATGTGACATCATTTAGCAATGGCGCCCGTTTGTTTACGTTTCGAGTACCAAAAGCAGCCACGGACGAGTGTAACTGTGGAACGGCTCCCCAGTTATTCTCCACCTTTTCATATCGAAGTGTTAACTCTATATGGGGTGCAGATAGCTATGTGGCGTGTTAATACATACGTCCCCTGTTGATATACGATATCCTAGAGGGAAACCTTTAGGGTACTCGCACCAGAAGTTCGAATTCTGTGATAACCTTTAGTTTAATTCTCTTGGAATATCCCTGTAGTTAAATATACCCAAGGAAGCTACTGAAGGAACTTTCCATCAGGACGTCATGGCTTGAGCCCAAAAATGCCCCACACACTTGGATCAAATCTTGGGTATGGGATACACCTTACTTTAAATGGTTGCGTTTAAATAACGGCTACGTCTATCATGTATTTATGAGTATCATTAACGTAATTACCACTGAAACAGTTACATGTTGACTTATGTCACTTTTCTTGTCACTCTTTTAGTGCAAGATCATATATATAGCTAGATTTGTTGTTGTTCTCTCTCTCTCTCTCTCTCTCTCTCTCTCTCTCTCTCTCTCTCTCTCTCTCTCTCTCTCTCTCTCTCTCTATATATATATATATATATATATATATATATATATATATATATATATATATATATATAGTGTGTATGTGTGTGTGTATTTGTGGGTTTATGTGTGTACATGTAAATATAGTATATGGTTGTATAAACACATATCCTACACGCATACTTACACACACACACACATATATACATACATATATATATATATATATATATATATATATATATATATATATATATATATATATATATATATATGTATGTATATATATATATATATATATATATATATATATATATATATATATATATATATATATATATACATGTGTGTGCGTATGTGTGAGTATGTATGTGTGTATATATATATGTGTGTATGTATATACAGTATATGTATGTATAAACACACTCACATGCTATGCATATGTCATGCCACTATTTGCCCTTTAGCTCTTAAAAGTGAATTTTACTAAAATACCTTGAATTTCAAAAGTTTGCTTATGTTGGCAACAATGTTCTTAACAGTTTCAGTCGAATCGTGCATGAATATTGTCAGCATCAAGAGATGTTTGTAGGATATTCGTATTCATTTAAAAGCTGGATTGATAGACATATGACAAGAGAGATTGTGTGTAAATAAATAATGATTTTCTTTGGAAGTATGTGTATGTAGCTGTTCTGTAGTTTCCTCTTGTCTTACATTATTTTCTGTCAGATTCCCAGGGAAGCACTTGTCGATGACATTTCAAGACGAATATGATTAATCTAGATTAAAACATCTATTTCTTAGCCAAATAGATATACATTCGACATTCTAAAATTCATATATACATATTCAACATACTACAGCATGAAATTTCATAATTCAATCGATATAAAAATAAGGCAATAAATTATACACATCCAACTACAGCTTGGAAGATTTATATTGTCCATTTTTTCGTTGTTAGTAACACACTGACTTAGAGAGCGAGGAGCATTTCTTGGTCTCTTCTTTGGGATCATTTGACTACTGTCTTCTACTAGCTTAACGCTTTTTCAATTCACTGTCGCAAGTATCTTTCACCTTACGACGTGTATGAAGGCATCTCTTGACCCCAAGTATAGATGAGCGACGACTATCAGCAGCAGCAGGCTAAACCTGCTTGCTGTTTCCTTTTTCCAACACGGTTTTCATTTCTTTGCATTAGACAAAGCCAATGATCACCTGTGTACTTCCCAAAGGTTTTCATTTTTCTTGATCAGTCAAAATTATACTGTTTTATTGACGTCCCCTTAGCTGGTTACATTATTATTATTATTATTATTATTATTATTATTATTATTATTATTATTATTATTATTATTATTATTATTATTATTATTATTATTATTATTATTATTATTATTAGCTAAGCTAGAACCCTAGCTGGAAAAGCACGATGCTAAAATTCAATGGCTCCAACAAGGACAAATAGCCAAGTGGGGAAAGGAAATAGATAAACTATAAGACAAGTAATGAACAATCAAAAGTAAAATATTTTTAGTACAGTATCAACATTGAAATAAATCTTCCATATATAAACTATAAAAAGTGTGCATGGATGTACCCTAAAGCAAGAGAATTCTACCCCAAGACAGCCAAAGACCGTGTTACAAAGGTTATGGCCCTATCCTAAGACTAGAACACAATAGTTTCATCTTGGTGTGTCTTTCTCCTGGAAGAGTTGCTTACCATAGCTAAAGAGTCTCTTCTACCCTCACGAAGAGGAAAGTAGCCAATGGACAATTACTGTGCAGTAGTTAAACCCTTGAACGAAGAAGAATTGTTAGGTAATCTTAGTGTTGAAAGGAGTATAAGGAGAGCTGAGAATGTGGAAATAATAGACCAGACTATTCGTTGAATGTGTAGGCAAAGGAAAAATTAGCCGTACCTAGATATAGGGATCCAATGTATTACTGTCTAGCCTGTCAATGGACCCAATAACTCAAGCGGTAGATTAAGAAATCAACACGTGAAACTGACAAGACTAGATATAAAAGTAATGATAATGATTTGTGAAGAAAAGGATGTATGCTACTTGCACGAATTGAACAATGAAACTGGTAAGAACATTGTTGTTAACACAAAGAAAGTTTTGAAAATTTAGTTATTTCAGTAACAGTTAGTTTTCATATGCAGATCATATATATATATATATATATATATATATATATATATATATATATATATATATATATATATATATATATATATATATATGCGTGTGTGTGTAATTATTATTATTATTATTATTATTATTATTATTATTATTATTATTATTATTATTATTATTACTATTACTATTATTATTATTATTATTATTATCATTATTATTATTATTGTTAAGCTATCTATAAACATTTCAGTTCTTTATGTATGCAGTTACTGATCATAACTTTAATGAGCTAGTTACCCATCAAATCTTAACGCAGCCGTAATAAAGGAATTTCCTCTTTAAATCTGTTTGGAAAAAAAAAAAAATCATGGTCGGGCCGGCGGCCATTTGGAAACAAAATGGTGACCATCAATCCTCTCAATGATAACTCGTATGGCACTACTCTCGTTGATATACACTGCTACCCATTTGCCCATTGGAAAGACTTGTAGGTGGAAGGCTGAGAGAGATCCTCGGACATAGAAAACGTCAGCTGAGCGCTGAGCCTGTCTAACAGCACCGCTTAATCCGGTTAAATGCTCGTTATGCAAGGTAGAGAGATGGTGGTGTTTATGTGGAGAATTTTTTATGGTGTGTTCTGAGTGGGAACTTAGTCCGGGAAAGTCTCCTTATAACAGGTACATAAAGTTCAACAGGGGAGGATATGAGCACTTACTCTCGGGGCACAAACACCCTGCTAATACTTTACTGTCACAATTCACTAACCATCACTCTCAAATACAAAAGGGAAATTTACTGTCCAGAGGCCGGAGTACTCCACACGTAGAAATATCAATAATTTATGGCCTACTCTAGCTTTGTCAGGTCTATAGTCATCTCATTCTCAGGCTCTGTTCCGGCTCCGTCCCAGCTACCCCAATGAAAGCTGGACAGGTATTTTACGTTAATGTAATCAGACAAAATCCGAAATGGGAGCAGTGATGTAAAGTAGTTTAAAAGTTTAAAGATAAGGATCTTTACCTTCGAAGCAAATATATTAATGCAAAGTTTCTCGCTGTTACCACCTATAGACTTACTTAGGTTTTCTCTTTAAATATTGGGTACTTTGTCCCGTGATCAGCTATTCATTTCACACATTAAGATAAATGAGGGAGCAAAAATACTAAGGAGGTTTAATTAACCTAATATTGATTTATTCACAAATTTACATCAAAGAAACGGACATCTTAACAAAGACAAAATAGAATCATAAAAATGCAATTCAAAATGATGAAAATTAGTTAGTTAGACACGTGGTCTGCAATAATAAAAAATCGAAATAGGGTCGGACACGTGGCCCATGTGACCCAGAGACTGTGTTAATCTCAAAATGCAAAAAAATGTATAGAAAAAAATATATACACACAATCCCACCGCACACAGTCCGAATAGTGTAAAAGCCAGGTTCCCTATAAAGTTAAAATTAGTCTAAGCTAAATAATGGGGGAATAACTATGGCCATTGATGTAGTACCTGCACTCCTTTGAGATTAATCCTATGCCCGTGATAGCTGTTGACCTGGTTGTCGCACTAATTGGCACCTTGCACTCTTGCCTGGCTCACCCCAAAAATTCTCACTTTGGCTGCAACTAGGTACACCAGGGTCCTCTTCTTCTCAATCTCTCCGAACGGCAGCAATCTTTGCGAGTCGAGTTTTGGGAGAGAGGGGGATGGGGGTGAGCCAGAAGTGCACGGATTAACTACTGACCGGGCCGGTCAGTCGGTCACGACAGCTTCTTGATGAATGGGGTCGACGCTAAGGTCGAAGAGATCACCTGGCTTCACCTTTCCAGACAGGTGAGGAGCATGGTGCGCACGGTACTTCATTGGGGGTGCCATATCGGGACTTCAGGACAGGGCAGTATATTGTTGCAAGGAGTGCAGAGGAGGCAGGATTTTGTACTAAATACTTTAGAGAAATCTTGCTGCTCTAAGGGAGTTTATACATACAATAATCCTACCTATTCTGGCTTGCTAAAAATTAATAGTTTAAATGACTAATTAGCAATGGACTGGTGCGATGGGCATACATCTTAAAATTAACAAACCTTAATTGGTATTGAGAAATATAAGATGCATTAATTCAGCAGTATTGAAATTTATATTCAAAATTCAGTTTAGGAGTTTAATCTCGACCCACGTAGTTTAAGGAAAGAACCAACATACGCCGGGGTTACACTAAGGCCCTCTGATGTGCGTATCTACGCTGTGACGTCACGAGCATGGCGTGCGCCACTGTCAACAAGTTTAAGTTTAGATTAGTCCTCCCTATGTTCGTTAAAGAAAACTTGATGTAGGAGAGAATGTTTAAGGGGTAGCTATAGTATTAGTAGAAGAGAGCTAAAAATACGATTAAAAGAAGAAGAGTGAAGAAAATTCTTCACAGTTTATTAGGTTACATTAGGTGATCTGGAGAAGTGATCCTCACCACGTTGAAGGTTCGTAGCATCTGCGACATTTATCGAACTGAATACCAGAGATCAATTTTAGATGGGATTGAGCTAGAAATCAATATGCCAAAAATGTACTGTGTTTTCTTGTGAGTGTAGCTGGTAACTGAAGTGCCTCATACTGAAACAAAAGAAAAAATCTAATATCATCGTTTAGGTAATTATTTATCACATTTTAGTAGTTGTGGTTGCATATTTGTTTACAGTTTAAACTAAATTTTGCTCTATGCGGACATTACCTCTACTTATTCATTTTTGTTTATATATATATATATATATATATATATATATATATATATATATATATATATATATATATATATATATATATATATATATATATATATATATATATATATATATATATATATATATATATATATATATATATATATATATATATATATATATATATATATATATATATATATATATATATATATATATATATATATATATATATATATATATATATATATATATATATATATATATATATATATATATATATATATATATATGTTTGCGAGTGTGTTTTTAAGTGTGGGGGTGTGAGTCATAATTTCATACATGTGTGGATATAGACGCGATGGGCATCGAATAGAGTATATACAAACATATTTATATCTTTGTAAAAAATCCAATTGAAATTAGAAACGAATATATGTAATTATGGATCCAGTTTTCCGGGCACTACACCCTGGGGAGAAGACCAAGCCGCAATCCTAGTTGGAAAAGCTGAGTGGTACAAACGGGAAATCAGTTACTAAGGAAAGTTAATTAGAGCAATGGAGAATCGACTTTGAAATATAATTGATAATATATGAAATCAAAAAGGTTTGATAA
This sequence comes from Palaemon carinicauda, assembly GCF_036898095.1. Lineage (NCBI taxonomy): Eukaryota > Metazoa > Arthropoda > Malacostraca > Decapoda > Palaemonidae > Palaemon > Palaemon carinicauda. The sequence goes on from NC_090740.1 coordinate 56,108,149, forward strand.
CCTTTTTGATTTCTTTTATATCGTTTATATATACATAAAATAAACAAAAATAGCAAATGAACTATATATATATATATATATATATATATATATATATATATATATATATATATATATATATATATATATATATATATATATATATATATATATATATATATATATATATATATATATATATATATATATATATATATATATATATATATATATATATATATATATATATATGAATGTACTTGAACTATGAAAATGACGTCTAAATATATAGATAGATAAGAACACACAGATAGATTAATGCCTTTGCACCTGCTGGCCCCTCCCTTCGCTATCAACAAGCCGCTGCTTCAGCAGTTTGTGAAGGAATGAGGTTTCGGAATGTACCTCTCGGGGTATCCCCTCTCACCAGGATATTCCCTCTTCCCCCTGAGCGTGACAGAAAACAAATGTATGTGCATATTTATTCAATTTTATATAATCAGACACTTGCTCTTTATCATACAGGGGAGATACAAGTGCGTATGTGTGTATGCAGCCACAAGACCCTGATAAATAAACAAATCAACATAGATTTACAAGTTTATAAGATTAGCTGAGGCAATAAAAGAGGAATCAGTAGGTAGCAAGGAATGACAATAATTTTGATAGAAAAATATTATTTATTGTTGAAGACTAACCTTCACTCCTTCATTTGTTTTGAAAATTAAGCTGCTACATCTCACATTAACTTCCTAAGTTATCTCTTCGTGGGAACAAAACATGTACATTTTTTTTCACTAGCTGGAACTTCCAAGACGGACAAATTATTTCTTACATTTCCATCAAATCTTAATGAAAAAGAGAATGAGAAAAAATAAGAGTGCAAGGTTTATTCATATCAGAGAAAAGTCCTCCGGTTGATTGCACAGGTGATGAAAAAAAGGTATATACTAACAGTATATTAGTGATATGATTAGGAAATTTTAATTTGTCAAAATATTGAACATATAAATATCAGCCAAGGAATGTATAAATCATACCCATTTATCAAAATAAATAAGAAAACTACAAAGATTTCAAGTCATGTAGTTTGTCTTATATGAAGGTTAAAAAAAGATAAGAAGTACAATTATTATTATTATTATTATTATTATTATTATTATTATTATTATTATTATTATTATTATTATTATTATTATTATTATTATTATTATTATTATTATTATATATAATAATAATAATAATAATAATAATAATAATAATAATAATAATAATAATAATAATAATAATAATATATGTATATAGGCAAACATATTCGTAATGTACAATATGTATTCATATATTTATATAACTTCCTTTAAATGTAAACATTCACACACACCCATATATATATATATATATATATATATATATATATATATATATATATATATATATATATATATATATATATATATATATATGTATATACATATATATATATATATATATATATATATATATATATATATATATATATATATATATATATATATATATATATATATATATATATATATATATATATATATATATATATATATATATATATATATATATATATATATATATATATATATATATATATATGTGTGTGTGTGTGTGTGTGTGTGTGTGTGTGTGTAATATATGTTTATATGTAAGCATTTACGTAACTTTATATTTATTTATAAGTATATATCTCAAGGTCTGATTGCTTGAGGAAAGTTCGTCTTCGTACTGGGGTCTGTAATATTGCTTTAATCAACTTTACTTGTTTTTAATAGGTGAGGCTTTTAATGGTGTAAAATGACTTGTTGCTTTCTATTCATTCTCTAGTTTCAAAAATATCTTTAATAGTTACTTGCTTTTTTTTCTTTTTTTTTTTTTAAATAAAAAGGGTACACCAATTACTATTTCTCAGTCCGGTATCACTACTCTACCTATAAACATTTCATTCAGTTCTTGCAGAATTTCATATGAATTTATAATCATTATGAATCGATTACGTCCTAGAAATTACCTTATATGCATGAAGCCTTTTTATAACTTGTATTTACAAATGGAAACTGTCCATAATTGGGAAACATTAATAATCTGACTTAAATCAGTAAACGAATGTCTAACTAGAATTAGTCTATTCTACAGAGGAGAGGCTTATCCCTGATGATAACAACGAGCGCCGCCGTCCATCAAACATTATCTCTACATTCCCCGAAGCTGGAGCTCTCCGTATAGACAGTAGTCTGTCAACCACCCGTCCCATCTCCTTGGGTCAGGAGGACAGCTGCCGCTGCTACGCTGCTGAACGCAAATGGAGATCTTGTCAAGACTCGTCGTCGGACGACGAGCTAATCCTGCTAGGATCCATGGAACAAATTAGAAATCCTGCCTGAATCATTTACACTCGCAATTCCTTTACATTCTAAGATAATGCAGAAATTACATGATGGTATTTAAACTTTGTTAATCATAATTACATGAGGAATTACCTTGATGTAGTTACAAATATCAAGTTTGTCATCAGTTTCCTTGTTACAAATTATTGTTAAAACCATTTTTTTTTTTGTAAGATCACGTTCATAAGAGACGCGACTGTGTATTTTTATTATAGTTAAAAAAAGAGAGCTATTTGCTATTTTTTATAAATTCTTTTTGAATTATCAGAGCAAATCAGTATATATATCAAGAATGTATCTAATTAGAAATGTGAAATAACTTCACTGATAAAAACTTGGTGAAGTTGCAAATGAAAATGGAACACATTTTATAAGTTTCTGTTCAACAAACAACCTTGTTATTGGTGGTACTCTTTTACAGCACAAGGACATCACAAAAAGTAGCCTAACACATTGATTTTCCACGTCTTAAATTTGTTGTCAGTGTCCTTGTTACAAATTATTGTTAGAACCATTTGTTTTTATTGTAAGATCACGTTCATAATTGACGCGGTTATGTATTTTTATTATCGTTCACATACAAAAAGAATTATTTTCATATTTTTTGTAAATTCTTTTTGAATTATAAGAGCAAATCTGTACATACATCAAGAATATAGCTAATTCTAAATGTAAATAATTTCACTGATAAAAACTTGGTGAAGTTGCAAATGAAAATGAAACAAATTTTATGTTCCTGTTCAACAAACAATCTTGTCATTGGAGTTACTCTTTTCAACTCAAGGACATCACAACTATACATGGACTTCACAATGTGGCAATTACAAAAATCAAATAGACTAGATGGCTATTGATAGAGAAGGAGGACTCTGAGAAATGTAAGAAGCTATAGAGGTACAGATATTTGTAGAGACTCATTGCCACACTGAAATTAAAATTGAAAGCACCCAACGGAAATGTAGGTAGAATACCTAGGTTTGATACAACTAATCTTCAAGAAGACGATCACAGAGAAACATTTGCCATTGAATGTAGGGATTAATTTGCAGTTTTAGAGACTTTGAGAGATGATGAGCAGACAACTGATGAAGAATGGTATAATATTAAGAACATAGTCAGTTGTTCGTGAAGTTTTGGGACATGTAATTACAAGGGGAAAGCCATGGATATTAAATGATACATGGGATACTTTCAAAAGGAGACAAAGACAGAAATTGATTATTGAAGGTTTCGAGAAAGTAATGAGAATTACAAGGTAAAGCATGTTAATTATTCCACTATTGATAGCGAAGTCAAAAGAAAAGCCAGGAATGACTGACGCGAGTATTAATACAGGAAAGCAGATGAGGCTGACAAAGCTATGAATTCAGAGAGTGGATATGGCGTAAAAATTGCTCATAGAATTATTCATGAGATCTTTACGGAGGCAAAGAAGAAGAAGCATAAACCCATCAAAAAGAGGGATGGATGTTATAACAACAGAAGATGAAGAAAGGCAACGTTGGATGGAACACTTTAGTGAGGTCATCAATAGGAGATATGAAAGGAATAATTTGATTGATATACCCGAGGCTGATGAAGACCTCGATGACCCCATGATTGAATTCAATGTGTTTGAACTAGAAGCTATTCTTTAAAAAATCAGGATTTAGAAACCCCCTAGATACGATGGAATAAGTACTGAGATGATACTGGCTGAAATTGAAGTGACCTCCAGAATAATTACGAGCATGGGTGAAATGGCTAAAAAGGAGACCTGACTGATTGCAATAATTACAGAGGCATCACACTTACGTCAGTTGTCATGAAAATATATAATATGATTATTCTAAAGAGACTAGAGAGAATGATCAATGAAAAGCTGAGAGATGAGCAAGCAGAATTTAGCAAAGTTAAAAGTATTACTGACCAAATTCTCATTTTAAGACGCACAACAATGCATAGAATATATAAACCCACTTTTGATGGCATTTGTGGAGTATTAAAAAGCCTTTGATAGTGTGTAACCTCCAATTTTGTAGAGAGTCTTACGATATAATGGAATCCCTTTTATATATGTAAATTTGGTTAAGTCTGTTCATGAGCATAGCAAGTGAAAAAGTTAATGGTAATTGAGTCCTACTAAATGAATTTCCTGTGAACTGCGAGATAATCCAAGGGAATGCTTTATTACCGATGTTGTTTTTCGTCCTCATGGATTTTGTTATGTATAAAACAGTTGGAGATAGTGGAGAAGGATTGGACTGAATCGCTAATAGGAAATTAGATAACCTAGAGCATGTTGATGACGCTGTCCTTATTACCAGAACACCACATTTTTGCAATGCTTGCTTACCTAACTGCATGAAATATCGCAGGAGGTTGGGCTCAAGATAAACAGAAGAAAGACAGAGATGATGAGGATGCAATGTGCAATGGAAGATGAAATATTATTGGAAGGAAAATGGATTAATTAGGTAGAATCCCTTAGATATTTAAGAACTATGATCTCTAATACACAGTCTTTAGAATTTAAGTTTGATGGAAGATTGAAAAAAGCAAATCAGAGATTGGCTTGATTAAGTAAAATTTGGAAATCAAATCACCTAAAATTACATATAAAAATCAGGCTTTTTGTCACTTTAGTGAGATCAGTGTTACTCTATGGGCACGAGTCATGGTCTGACAATGAAAGAATCTCCAACAGATTTAATAGATTTCAGAACAATGGCCTCAGAAGAATATTGGGAGTTAAATGTCAGGACAGTATTAAAAATGGAACTATAAGGGAGATTTCTCGAGTGCCATATGTGGATGAGATCATGGTGAGGGGCAGATGAAGCTGGTTTGGGTATGTTCTTCGCACTTTCAAAGAGATATTAGTTCACAAAACATTTTTCTGGCTTCCAAAAGGTACTAGAAGTGTTGGAAGATCCAGGTCTACATGGCTAAGGACTATGAAGTGTGAATTCGGCGAGGGATGAATGGAGAAGTATTGAATTAAAAACTCAATCGAGGCCCTTTGCATCAATAAGCATAGCGGGGGGTGGGGTGATGATTGTAAAAAATTGCAATTTTCGATATTATTCATGAAATTAAACGAAACATTCTGAAATATGAATGATAAAATCTGGTCTGCCAACTACACAGAATCTTCCTATACAATAACAATACGAGAAAATTCACCTCCCTGACTCTGAAAGGTTAGGATTCTTGAAATGCCGTTAAGCAGTGTTGCAACTTGTCAGATAACTTACAGAGACACAGTATTTAGCGTATTTATTGCTGAGCTGGCGTTAAGATTATGGAGCATCATTGAGTACATCAAATAAATTCTAAAGCTGAAAGACAGGAAATTTCAGTAACTATATGGAGAGCAATGATAGAAATGCATAGAAATAATATCCTACCCATCGAAATTAATCGTAAATTAAATATAAATCGGTGGGTCGAAAGCTTCAAAAAGACGAGAACCTCAAGAATCGGCCTCGAAAAGGACGACCCTGATGCACTACTCGAGAGCAGGATAACCAGCTCATTGCTAAAGTGAATTATCGTGTTTTTATTCCTTTTATCCTTTGTGATTCAGTTAAAAAAAGATATTTCTATCAATGATTATCATATGCAAGTCAAATAGGGTCATGCCTAAAATAAAATTTTCAGACTAATAGACCTAGTATTGATATTTAATTCTCAACGATTGCTTGAAAATTGAAACCATTTTTATCATTTTAGTTTTTCCATTAAAATTTTTTTTTTTCCAGTAGAAACATGTCAGAACCTGAAATTACAAGTAAGCCACTACGTTGGCTTGAAAGTTGGTTGCCTGGGCTGCAATAGTTGCCAGATGTTGCTTTCTAGATTGATAATTTGTCCATAAAAGTACACAGTATAGTCAATTATGAACGTGACTATACTAAAGGTAGGTAACCTTTCTGAATCTGGGAGACACTTATAATTTATGTAACTCTTTAATAATGTACCATAATCTTTCATTAACTATAGCTATGAAGGTTTAATAACTATTTCTAAACCAGTTAAGTTTCTATGGGTGACACTTTCTGTTTGATTTTTAAATTTTATCTATGAATAGATGGTGTTGACGTGCTGCATTCGCTACTTCGATGTAGGTTTACGGAGCACCCAGTAGAAGAGTAATAGATTTCATGTTGCTGAGAAATATAGTTTCATGATAAAGGTAAGTGTTGGTTTCGATTACAAAATTTTCAGTGATAAATTGCTATAGATGAGTAGTAAAATCATCAATGCACATACAATTTCCGTCCAGTTATTAGGAGTTTTATTGTAAGTATAAGTCCGTCCCTACATTCAACACTGCCTTCACACGTTACAACTTTGTACTCTCTCTTCATAATCATAAGAAAATTCCCATTGGTTAGTCATTCAACAACTATTGCATGTAGGCCTATTTGTTTTGTGTCTATTTTAAACTTTTTAATACAATTAGCACTACGGTATCTAAAGAAAAAAAAAGATTTATACCAAGGATATAGTTAAAATCTCTATCTTAAAATAAGAATTTATATGGCTGTCTAAAAAAGTAGCCTAGCACATTGATTTTCAACATCTGAATTGTATTCGTCATGAGTGAGTCTACTCCAATAACTAAGGTTTTCGGGTGCAAAGATAATCGAAATACTGTTTTCTTACTAACATACTCTACTTTATTCTGAAGTGATATGATAAAAGGGTGACCAGCAGACATGGTTTAATTTTTAATTCTTACTTTTGAATTATGAAGAGTTTCACTAGTTTCTAAGAGCAATCTTTCTCGCACGCCAACTTTTTCAGCAGCTCCTTTCAGTTCACTCCGTACTATTGTTGAGCAGCAACAATATTGCAGTGGCACATTCAAACAAACAAAGGCTCTTTTTTTTTCACGGTAGCTTTACCTGCTATTCATCGAAATCCTGCGATGGGCAGAAGACAATGAAACCTTTCTGTCAGCCTGATTTATACTAGGCAAAAAGAACATCTTGGCAGACAGTCTGAGCAGGAATACTAAGATAGTTGGGTCCAAATGGTCTTTATGTCTTTGGACAGTGAACATGAAAATAACTTTATTATGTTGGTTAATGATAGACCTTTTCACAACGTCCCTTAACCGAAAACGTTCGGTGTCCTGCTCACGAGTACCTGACTTACAGTCAGTATTCCAGTATGCCTTCTAACATCCGTGGGACAACGTGGACGAGTATGTGTTTCCCTCATTCTGTCTCATGAGGAAAGACCTCAATAGGGTGGGCTCCCTCGAACAACTTGTTCATGACCTTAGTAGCTTCGTTACAGTTGTAGGCTGAATGGTAACTTGATATTCTACTGCTGCTGGCAGAGGTTCTGAGGTGGCTCCCTCCCCTTCTTGATATGCTACAGCAACCACACACCTGGATTATCAACAGCTTAGTCACATCCTTATGACTTCAGACTTGTATGTTATCCAGCATCTCCTTATTTAGAGAAGATTTTCACACTCGTGGCAAATGAGGTGTCTGAATATATCAGGAGGGTTTAGGCCTCAGTATACCAAGCAAAGTGGGCCATTTTCTGTGGTTGCTGTCGTTGATGGGGTGTCTCTCCACTCCTAGCCACTATACTCCTCTGATTGCCGAATTTTTTCTTTATTTCAGAGAGGAACAAACTGCTTAGTGTCGGACGTGAAAGGCTATCACTTAGCCTGAAGCCAGGTCTTTAGGCTGACAAGAGTTAATATATTCTCTTTGGCTGAACTGTCAATGCTCATTTGGAGTTTTAAACAAGCCTGCCTCCTGTCAGAAGTGAGACTATGACCTTGGAACCTGATGAATGTTCTGCATTCCCTGAAATTCCATTCAAGGAACTTGATTGGGATTCAGACCGCAATCTGACCCTGAAAACTGTTTTAACCTTCACCAACTTCGTTGTGACAAGGATATCTTTTGATAGGCATATGGTTATATACCTGTCTGTGAGTGTGTTTGTGAATTGCAAAACTCAAAAGCTATCTGGCTGAATATCATAAAATTTGTTGGGATGGTTGGCCATGTTCCAAGGGCCATTTGATCAAATTTCGGAATTGATTGGGTCAAGAGTTTAAGGTCAAGGTCAAGGCCATGAAATAGTACAAAATATCTTTTTGCTATATTGTGGTCAATTTCTATCCGATTTGCATGAAAGTAATGCCAGAATGTGCATAATTCAATCACCTATCTTATGACATACGACATGATAGGCCTATAGTTATATCATTGCCTTTGCATATGTATTTATTTGTTGGTATGCCTATATGTGTATTTGTGATT
>NC_090740.1:56121822-56144322 GCF_036898095.1 Palaemon carinicauda
TTCATTATGTCTCCTCCAATGTTTTACCAAATGTATGTGATTATAGCAAGAAGGCATTGAAGGGTTTTTTCTTGTGTTGTATGCTCTATTACCAAATAAGTGTAGATCAACATACTTTAGACTGTTCCGAAGGATAAATGAATTGTTACCAGAATTACAAGATTATGAACAAGCTGTTTTTTGTAATGGAAGAATCTTTTCTGGGAGTCGTGTTGAATGTAAAGTACATAAGCATATAAAATATTTTGGGATTCAGATGGAATTTTATAACGAGCCTAACATTGCCTTAAAAGCAAAAATGATAGTATCATCATGTTTTGTACCAGTCCCATATTGATGACTACATTGATACTTTACCAAGGGACATACCAGATGAACTTCAACCATTGTTAAACTGGTTTGAAGATCATTATATTTGGAGGCCAATGAGACCAGGTAATTAAAGATGCCTACCATTCTTCACTATAAAAATGTAGAATCAATATAGGCGAACAATAGCTAGTGAGAATAGATGAAACAGTCATGCTGAAACAGCTAAAAAGATATGTTCTGAATTAGAAATAAACTATCCTGTTATGTGGAATTTCATCGATGGCATGAGGAAAATTCAAAAAGGGTATGAGGCATACTATAAGCAGTTTGTCTACTGGTCAAGCTGTGAGCCAAAAACTAATGAAATACTTCAAGGCCAATGAGCGCATCTAAAATATTGGCCACGTTTTGACTCCCGGTCACTACTTGAATATTTGCGTGGTCTGCCTTAAAACTACGATTTACATTAAGTTTTTATTTTCATTCTAATTGTTATTTATTTTTAGATAAATGCCCCGTTTTAATCAAGTTTTATTAACAATTTTCATTTGTAATTTAGTGTATGAATAAATGTCATGTTTTTAACAAATTGTATTAAGAAATTTTACCCGTTAGTGTTTAAATAAATGCTATGATTTTATCAATTTATATTACTAACAATATGCAAAAAGAAATGTCATATGTACAGTTATCTTTTATTTCGGTACTGATTTTTGCAAGTGGTTTCTTTTGTATAATCCAAGTTGGAGCCAAAGTGACCTGGTCCCATAAAAAATTAGTGCGAAAATGAGTCAGCGCCTAATGGTATGCGTCAAAATGGCAGGGCCCAAAAGTACCTGCCCTGCTATCATGCACATGATCACCATGTGCATTATCAACACCTGTGAAATAGATGGGGTCACCAAAACACAGGGTAACTGGTCGTTCAGAGTCTCACAAGAAAATAATCAATTCCCTTCATGATTTTGTGGGGGAGTAATGCTACATTGAGTTCTGACTGCTGGAAAGGAAGGTTAGTGTCAGGTTCAAATGATCATGCGAACATTCCTAGGGATCTGAATTGTAAAAGACGCTTGTTCCCCTCATGTCTTGGAATACTCCCAAGACACTTTGGCAGCTGATCACCTGATGACGTGTCACCCAGCTCTTCTGATTGCCTGGAACAGCTTGTTCAACAGACTGAGAAACAACCCCCTGTCTTTTCTCCTCATGAAAAACAATCACCATGAGCACGATCAACATGTGACTGATCTACTCTGTTTGGGGCTTCACTAGCATAATCGTCATAATCATTTTGGTCTCGTTTGCAATAAGCAAGGAGATCCTGAGTTTTCCTCTTTAGTGACGAGAAGTTTTTTACTTCTATCTCTTGTTTGCCACAAGATGGGAAGTTGCAGACAGCTTGGTCATGGTCCCAATGAGATGGTAAGGCTCGTGCTTTCAAGTCTTGTTCAGTACGATGATTGTGGACTCCACGATCACATGAGTCTCATAAGTGCTACTCCTACCAAACACTTTGATCTGGTGATAAGTGTGATTGAGCCCCACGGCTATGAGTACACTCTAGCATAACATCTCCCGTGGGTATGCTCTAGCAGAAGATCCCCTCTGTGTCACCCCTCTGCTCCAGGGAACGTGGACAGGAAATGGTAGCGTCTTCCTCACAATCTCCAGATGCAAAGACCAGCAAGGAATGGTCTGCCTTACAACGCTTCTCTCCATCTATAGAGGTCTTGGTCCAATGGTGACAAGACTCCTTCGGAAAAGACATCCAACTTTTAAACCCCTCGATTCAAGACATCGAAGGCAATGTGGAAGACAGCCCTGTTCTCCCAAGCAAAGGAGTGAAGTGTCCTCTCATGAAGCCTCAGTGTTGAAAGTAACCAGACACATTATATCCTCAAAGAAAGAACGTTCCGGTTCTCGTGGTTCTTTCCCAGGCTCAGATCGGGCTGTTTCTGACTCCCTATTCAAGAGCAAGGACTCCAGGACCAAGAGCAAGCCTGCTTCTGAGGAGGACAGCAAGGCAAGACTAGAAAATTTTTGGCTCCTGCAAGGTCGCCCTATAAGCAGAATGAATGATCATTCCTAGAGTCTGCAGAGAGTGACTCCTTAAATTTCGTCGTCTGCTCGGTCTGAGGACTGCTAACCTGGTTTGGTGTTAGGCTGTAAAAGGATCTACTTTAAGGTAGTAGATTCCACGTGGGAGGAGGATTTCTTGGCATCCATCTGACTCCAGATCAGGGTTCTCTGCCTGCTGAGACAGATTACCATGAGACGGTGCCGACTTTCACTCAATGTCTTGGCACTAATTTGGGAGCTTGATGAGCTCGGTGAGGCCTCATCCAAGACCATAGGAGGAGGTCTTATATTGATAGACCTGCCCTACGGAGATCCCCATCTGGACATTGAACTACAGTATCTTAGTCCTGATTAGTAATGCATATCTAAACAAGGTAGAACTCTAGATTTCAGGACCTTAGTGTTCTTTGCGGTCAAACCAGTCCTGCTAGATTCTTCCTCTAGCACTTAGTACAGTCTAGACAGTGAAGTTTCTAGTTCCTGAAAGATGCTCCACTTACTCTTTTGCCAATCGATGAAGCGTTAGAGGAACTGACAAAGCGGACGTCTCTGAATAGGTAGAAGTATGGGGACACCTCTTTTCAACCTCTAAATCCAGTGATGAAGATTTCAGTTACTGAAAAATTCTCCACCTACTCATTTGCCAATTGATGACGAGTTAGAGCTGACAAAGTTGTCGTCCCTGGAAATACAGGGCACCTTTTTTCATAGCCTTCAGGCTACATGACGGATAGACCATTAGTCAGGGCCAGTAACACACTTTGCCATGTTCCACCTCTCTTCAGACGACCTGAGAAAGAAGCTCACTGCCCTCATTCCTTCTGGAGCTAAGGTGGTCACCTTCTTAGCGAGCCAGTTGATCAACCAGTGGGCGAACTGGGTTCTCAAACGGAGAAATATGGTAGCTGATGGCTTCTCTATCGGTGTGGGAAGGAAATCTGCCTTAGCACTCCAGAACTCGTTTGTGTTGAATGTGACATCTCTGTTCCTGCATTAGGCTGTCAAGGAGACGGCTAAGAAGTGGATGAAGGTAAGCCATGTATCTCCTTCAACATGCATTTACTTATAGGGGAAAATTCCCACAAATCCTCGACATCTGGGGCTTCTTCATCTTTTGCTTTTAGAGTAGTAGCAAAAAATCAGATGATTTCTCGAAAATTCAAGGTCCTTTTTCAAGGAAGGGTGGGAAGATTCTTCCCTCTTTCAATCCTGCTCTGGCCAAAGAAAACAGGAAGATAAGGGAAAGAAAGGAGGAAGGTGATACTGAAAAGGGCGTTTCCCTTCTGCTGCCATAAGTGTGTAGATGCAGCCTGTCAGTGACATTGAATGACAGAATGGGTGGTAGAGCTCTTCTGGATAAGATACCGAATCTCATTCATCAGCTGTCTCTCTCCACATGCATAAGTTCTGATGACATTTCAGACATATCCTATGGGATCGTCTAAGTCTCTAGTGCTTGCAAAGGGGGTTTGGGGATGATGGATAAAGGTGTACTAAAAGTCGTTTGAAATGAGTTTCCTGGCTTCTACAGTTGACGCTCCCTGTGGAGAAGTCGACAGGAGGACGGAGATCAGTGATTGACCTCTCTCCGTTGAATGAGTTGGCAACTTCAGTTTAGGACGCCAACAGTAAAGGGGACGTCTTAGTTTATATTGATCTGAAGAAGGCTAATTTCTAGATTGCCGTTCATTATCCACTGCTTTGCAGGTGTTCACTTGAGTGCTCACGCTAGTCTCAGCTTAGGCTGAATTGTATGGGATTCATCTTATGAGGTATCTCTGCGATTCACTTATTATATTGTCTTCGAGGAGACAGTTGCTCCAGGATCGAGACAGACTCATAGCCTTTGGCCAGGATCTGGGGATCTTGGTCAATTGAAAGAAGTCTTTTCTGAAGACCAAAAGAAGGACAAAAAACCTGGAGATGTTGATAGATACTGCGGCAGGGAGTCTTTCTAACACACAATCGTACCAACAGAGTCAGGGAGGATGCATGACCCTTTCTTACTATTCAGGGTTTACTGGGAGATCAGTGGCAACGTTTTCTATGATATATTATGTAGTTGGAGAATCTTGTTCTTCATGGGTGCCTCCACCAGCTGTTGGTCCTGTGCTGTTTGAATTACAGATTCTCACCAGTCCTTGGTTCTGGTGAAAACAGAGGTGAGGGAAGATTTCATATGGTGGTTGAATGACAAAAACCTTACCAGGAGAGTCTGTTGACTCCCCTCCTCCAAAGATGTAGTTCAGATGCACCGGAGGAGGGATGGGATGCATATCTGAGGGACAATATTATGTTATAATATTGGTCCCAAGAAGAGAAAAGTCTACACATTAACATTCTGAAAATGCAAGCTATGCTCTTAGGCCTGTAAGCTTTCTAACCGAGTTTGATAGGGCACTCAGTAGCGTTGATGAGTGACAACGCTAGCCTAGCGACCTACATCAACAGGCATGAGGGACCATTTCACAGGACCTCTACAAAGTGGTGAGACAGACTCACACTTGGGCGTTCAACAATGCTATAGAGCTGTCAACAAGTAACATTATAGAGTGTTATATATTCCACATTTTAGTGTGTGTTCAAGTAAAATACATGACCCCCCTTTGGCAGAAGTTCTCTGACTCATTACCAAAATTTCTTCACAATGAAGGTTAACTTGACAACAAACAGGAGAGGGAAGATATAGTTACATTATTCAACTGCTCCTTTAATTCGTTACAACTATTAAAATGGTAATTACTTAACATCTCCTTTCATTTAAAAGAAAGAAAGGTCTAACAATAGTAAAACAAACATGGTACTTCTGAGGTAAATTCCTATACAAATTAAGGTTTTAAACAATGCAAATAAATAATTATTCATAAGAGATAAACCATAAAAATCCAAAATAAAACTGCTGTACAAGTAAAAAAAATAGTAGCATTATAACAGCAAAATAAAACATGCATAATATATGAAATCAATGCATTAGAGATCTAATTTGTTATAAGGTCGATCTACTCGGCCACTTTCAGCACAATAGGGCAAATTTTGTTCCTACAATCGGGACCTTTCGTCTAAATACTTGCATCTGTATGAATTGTGGTTTTACTATTACCACTCAGTAAAGACTAGTTTACTTTTTTAGAGTTCATGTATAATTTCTTATCCAAATAATCAGGCACACAAGGAGCTTCATTAGGTAATGATAATGTTGACTACTTGAGATTGTGATGAGCTTTTTGACAGTGAGAGATGTTTTGCGTTACGTCTGTACAGAGAACCTTCAGTTTTCTTAACACTGTGTATATGATGACCAAACATAAGCTGAGATGGTGTTACTCCAGTTGCAGAATGTGGCGTTTAACGATAAAGTATTAATGCACTAAAAAGGGTCCTTTGTTTCAAACATCTTTTTACTATTTTTATGGTGGCTTCTGCTTCACCATTGCCCTGACTAAAATATGGGCTACTAACAGTATGTATGAAGTCATATTTTCACTGAACTCAGCAAATCTATTGCAAACAAACTTTTTTCCTCCATCAGTTCTATATTCACAGAGTATGCCATACTTACTAAACTCAGACTTCATCTTATTTATAACAGTTCTACTTTTAGTGTCAGGCAAATAGAGCACTTCAAAATATTGTTAGTAATAACCAACCATCCACATATTAAGACTTGTTTTACTCGCAAATATCCCCTGCAATCATCTGCCACGTTTCCTCAAGTAGAGTGGTTGTTAATGTTCATGCTGTTTTGGGGTCATATTCTCTTCCCAAAAATCACAAGATTCACATTTCTTTTTTATATCAGCCTTAAGGGGACCAGCTGGCTAATGCTGTTTTTTAAGGAAAGGACTTAATAAGGTGACTTAGGACATCTTTAAACTGCATAGGATTTTTGCCTCTGACCTTTGGTTTTGCGACTCTAGGCAATTTATCTTGAAAATTAGTGTTTTTCAACTTCTATCTCCTCCCTTGATACTTAATATTAAGACTGGGATTAATACCCTATATAAACGTAATATAGACCTCAAAAAGGCATTATTTGGTAGATATGAATTTTTTTCATTGTGGTAAAAAATAAACCCTTTATTTCAGGGGAAAAGAGAAAGAAAATATGAAAAGAAATTGGAAAAAATGGCTCTAATTTATTATTTTATAATGTCTTTCTAAGTTATATACCAAATTTCAATGCTATATCTTTAAAAATAAGGGAGAAGATAGAATTTGGAGGTCAATAAGTATAGTTTTGAGATATGGGCGTTCAAAGTTTTTCTTTGTATTTTTACAATGACAATATCAATAAATCATGACTATTATGAATTATATGTTCCTTTTTAGATATTAATAAACAAGAACAAAGTCTTTATCATAATTTATTCATAAATGAAGATCCCTTTGCTCAATATCTTGCTTCTTTAGATAAAACGGTCGCTCCTTCATCATCTCTCTCCTTCACTAATTCCGATAATTTTGCCCGATTTTACCCACTTCTAAACTTGTATTAGAGCAAATATCGTTCTTCCTTATGTTAGCAAGATGTTGAAATTTTCTTTTCCTTTTTGAAATGATGAAGTTCTTGCCAAAAACAAGAAAAACCAACATAAAAATGAGTGAATGTCAGAGGTTAAACTCAAACATGTACCCTCTATGAGGTTTGTGGTAGGACTGAATGGCGAAGGGCGTAATTTACCGTGTAATACATAGTCTTGTGACTCATGGAATCTATACAGATACCATTGCTCACAATTTGTTTTGCATTAGAAAGTAATAATTATCCAAATTTACGATAACAGAAGAAATACTGCATTTTCTTATACTTTTACTAATTACTCTGTAACTATGAAAGTAAGAGGAACTTTGACAAAATATTTTTCATACGCATTCTCCATTGCCATATGAAGCTTAGTGAATTATTTTTCAGGATTCTGTGTTTTTCTTCCTATACCTCCATGTACTGGCATTTCAGGTGGTCCCCTTAATGGTATAGCCACCATACACATAATTGAGCTAACTGATGACGCTTTGTGATACCCATATGACCAGCAACGATTTTGGTACTACAATCCTGGTTAGATATGTCACAAATAATTTTGGTTTTTGAAAAAGGGCTCTATTGATTCTGGCATGTCTTCTTAGTACACTGGCCATCCATTCAGAGTATAGCTCATAACAAGGGACATTTCATGGCACTCCTGTGTCTCACTAGCTATTTCATTTAATATTTTATCTGATACTGGCCACGAGCTTGAAGCTGATTCAACATAACCTGCGGCATCAACTTATATATTAGAAATGGATATATTTTTTGTGCATCCTGCGCCCTATTTAATGCAACTACTAGTGCTTTTCCAGTACATGTTCAGCAATGCAATTAAATCTGAGGAGATTCATCAACATGCGTTGAATCCTTATCGGCTACCTGTCTAGATCCTTTGTATTGATGAGTGTTACGAGGGCCTTACGGTCAGTAATTTGCTTGAAAGAGGCAAACCTTCTAAATAGCGTGCAAAATTTTTACAAGTCAATATTAGGGCAAGACTGTGCTTGTCTATTAGCACCCGCTCATTTTCAGCTGTTGTAAGTAGCCTCAATCATATGCAATTGGGCATACGTTTCCCCAAATTCTTGCAGTAAAAGGCTCTTAGACCTTATGAACTGTTATCAGCTGAGAATTAGAAAGCAAGAACAGGGTTCGATGATAGAGCTTTAACTTTGCTCGATGCTTCTTTCTGAGCATCAGGCCAAACAAAAGCTGTATCACTCTTGAGCAACAAAAGAATCAGTTGCATTATTTGTGAGATTAGGGATGTATCAAGCAAGATAGTTTATTATTCCAACAATTCTTTGGACTTCGTAACATTCCTTGGAGGTAGAACTTTGCGTATTGCTTCCACTTTAGAGGGGTCAGGAGACATACCTTTAGCACTGAAAACTTGATGTTCATAAACAACATGGTCAACTTGAAAACAACATTTTAATTTATTAAGCTTTAAACCAGATATCTGACACAATCAAGCACTTGCTGCATGATCCCATCTTGCTCTTCAAGATCAGATGCATGTACTAGTATGTCATCAACATCCATAAATACACCCTTCATGTCAGAAAGGAGTGCTTTCAAAGGACGCTTGAAAATTTCTGCACTAGATTTTAAACCATAAGGTAAATTGTACAATACAAATGCCCGAATGGAGTGATGAAGCATGTATATTTTCTGTCTTCTTCATGAAGAGGTAGCTGTCAGAAGGACTGAATTTAATCAAGAGAAGAAAAAAACTTTTGCATCAGCCAGTTTTGCTGCTATCTCATCATAGTTGGCATGATAAAATGTTAACATAAAGCAGATAGCTTTAATTTTTTTTTTAAATCAACACAGATAAGAACCTTACAATTCTTCTTTTGGACAGGGACTATCGGAGCACACCATTCTGTTAGTTCAGTTATGGGACTTATTATGCCATTAGCTATCATGTGATCAAGCTCATCTCTCACACGCTTCAGGAGAGGCTGAGAAATTCAACGAAGTATAACAAGATTTTAGGGAGTTAAATCTGGTTGTAGTTTGATTCTCACAGGTTCAAACTTCATTAACCCAAATTCCCCGGAAACGTCCTGTCAAGCTGCACTAAACCTACACCTCTGCTTAATAATGAACTGGTACTTGAATTCCAAATTACACAAACAAGAAATTTATATCTGTTGCCTCGGTGATGGGTCACTGCATAAGATTTTCCTATACAAGAAACCTGCCCTACAGGACTAAAGAACTTTGCTTTATGGTTCACAAGTACTGGTGTAGGCTTCACCTGTTGGTAAAAGTTTCTGGAATGTAAGTAATGTCAGCTCCTGTGTCTACTTTAAAATTTACTGTTTGATTATTAACTATCAGTTTTGTATACCATGCTGGCATGTTAAGGCAATTCATAGCACCTGAGAAAAAAGTTTCATTCTCCTATTTCTCTTCAACTAACTCGCGCACACTTTGAGCTTTCTTTTTCCTATATGCAGCATGAAAATGTCCAATCTGTTGACAAAATATATATTTTTTTGTTCTTAGCTGGGGAGTAATTATTCGTATGCTTCAAAGCACAATTTGGACATTTACTCTGTTTAGACCAACTGCTTCAATTTGACAGGGCACGCTGCTGTATTGTGGTTTTGGAGGGTGCCTGTTAGATTTAAGCATGTCTAATGATGCTGCAGGAGTTTGCAATGCCATTTGGGTTTTATCTGCCCCACACGTGCTACACAATTCAATAGCAACATTTAAAGTATAATCATTCAACTAAAGGCTTTCACTCTGTTGCCTGATATGCCAACTACTAGTTGGTCTCTGATGTTTTCATTCTAGTGATTCTCTTCATTGCTACATGTAGTAACAAAGTCATAAACGGCTCGTATGTAAGTTTCAAAATTCTCACCAGGTTGCTGTGCTCATCTATGAAACTTGGCCCTTTCATGGATAATGTTTATTGTAGACGCAAAAGAACAAGTAAAGTTTTCGAGAAGGTGGTCGTAAGTTGCCTCTTCAAAAACAAGTGAGCTATAGATTGCTTCAGTCTCTTGACTTATTGTGTCGATGACCGAGCTCACTTACACTTCACTAGTTTTTTTTTACATCTTCGTGGCAGAATGAAATCGTTTCCATCACTGTCTCTACTGTGGCCAATTCTGGAGTGTTAAACTTCGCTATAATCTTAAATTTCTGACACCAAGTTATGGACTCCTCATTTCAGTTGGTGTTCAAGTAAAATACATCAGACTCTTCGACAGAACTTCACTGACTGACTTACCAAACTTCCTTCAACATGAAGGTTAACTTGACAAGCAACAGCAGAGAAAAGATACAATTACATTGTTCAACTGCTTCTTTAAATTGTTGTACAACTATTAGAAGGGCAATTTCTTAACACAGGGGGCAGGTAGTATTGGCTGAGTGGTCCCTTCTACCAGCCATAGCAGAGAGGCTTCTTGTAATTTTGGGTTCCCAATGATCTACATGTTAGCAGCACAACTGAACAAGAAGCTTCCAGTGTAGTGATCTCCAGTTCTAGACCAAACATCAGCAACAGAGGATGCATTCCAACATCCCTGCAGCAACCTGGAGGATTAAGTTTTAATGCCATTCTGTCTTATTCGCTGGGTTATTAACAGATTGTTTGAAAACCCAAATGTCAGGATGATCATGATGGCCACAAGCAGAGCGGTTTACCGACCTGCTGATATCCCTTGTTGAGGGACTGAGAGATTTAGCCCGGTGGCCCAATCTCCTCTGTCAGCCCCACCTGCAGAGATTCCACAACTCTGTGGTGTACCGGCCACTTCACTAGCAGTGGTTATCCAGCATCTTGAGCGAAGGGCTTTTCACAAGGTGATTCGAGGGAGCTGTCTGGATAACTGCAAAGATCCACTGCAGCAGTCTACCAGGTTAAGTGGGCCATATTCTGTGAGTGGTGTTTTAGAAGGTATATTTCTCCAGTTGGAGTTTCATTTCAATTAATTGTTGATTTCCTCGTCTTCTTCGGTGGGAGAAGGCCATCTCAGTCACTGCAATAAAGGGTTTTTGCTCAGCCATGAGCCAGGTACTGATACTGAAGACATATCCTTCTCGTAGGAACTGGCAGTGCTCATGAGGAGTTGCAAACAGTCTTTCTCTTTAAAAGAACTTTGACCTTCCAAATAAAACATCACAAAGGTCTTCAGAGCTCTAGAGAGAGTGCTGTACGAACCTCTCAAGGATGCGTCAGATCATGATCCAACACTAAAGACTGTAAGACTGTATTCCTGCTTGACCTAGGCTTAGTGAAGAGAGTCGGAGAGTTACGCAGCCATTCCTATGCTATTGGAGCTACTGAGGGAATGCAAGAGGTCTCATTTTCTTTCATCTCTCAGTTCATAGTGAAAACTCAAAATCCAGTGATCCAAGATCCTAGGTTCGAGACCTTTTGCATGTCCTCCTTTGAAGAAGAGAATAACGATCTTGATAATCTGCTGCTATGTCCTGTGAGGGCATTGAGACGCTGCCTAGAAAAAAAAATTGTTGTTTCAGGGCAGAGGACCAGAACTTGTTTCTAAGCTCTAGGAAAGTTAAGAGACCAATTTACAAGAACATATTCTCCTTCTGGCTCTAGGAAACCATCAGGTATTCCTACATCCCGGATATTGCCAAAAGAGGCGGACCCTTGAGAGTGATGGTACATGTTATCTGAGATCTTGAAATACTACAGTACAGGTACTCCTCTTTTTTCCCCAATGCCTAATACAATTCATATACAAGACCTAAGAAAATACCATGTTATGTATATGATGAAATAATTCAAGGTGAGAAATGTAGCTCTCTCTCTCTCTCTCTCTCTCTCTCTCTCTCTCTCTCTCTCTCTCTCTCTCTCTCTCTCTGTTTGTCTGTCTGTATGTCTGTCTGTCTCATGAAAATACATTTAATAAAAGATCTTTTTGTATGAAATGATTTCTACCTTCGTGTGTGCTTACAGAGATACATCAACGGATGCATGTTTCTTTTTTTGGATACCAAATAACAATAAAACTATACATACATACATATACCAAGACACTTCCCCCATTTTTGGGGAGTAGGCGGCATCAAACAAATGAAATAAAAAAGGGGACCTCTCCTCTCTACGTTCCTCCCAGCCTGACAAGGGACTCAACTGAGTTTGGCTGGTACTGCCAGGGTGCCACAGCCCACCCTTCCCCGCCATCCACCACAGATGAAGCTTCACAACGCTGAATCCCCTACTGTTGCTACCCCCGCGGTCATCCAAGGCACCGGAGGAAGCAGCAGGGCCTACCGGAACTGTGTCACAATCGCTCGCCATTCATTCCTATTTCTAGCACGCGCTCTTGCCTCTCTCACATCTAACCTCCTATCACCTAGAGCTTTCTTCACTCCATCCATCCACCCAACCCTTGGCCTTCCTCTTGTACTTCTCCCATCAACTCTTGCATTCATCACCTTCTTTAGCAGACAGCCATTTTCCATTCTCTCAACATGGCCAAATCATCTCAACACATTCATATCCACTCTAGCTGATAACTCATTTCTTACGCCTGTTCTCACCCTCACCACTTCGTTCCTAACTCTATCTACTCGAGATACACCAGCCATACTCCTTAGACACTTCATCTCAAACACATTCAATTTCTGTTTCTCCGTCACTTTCATTCCCCACAACTCTGATCCATACATCACAGTTGGTACAATCACTTTCTCATATAGAACTCTCTTTACATTCATGCCCAACCCTCTATTTTTACTATTCCCTTAACTGCCCCCAGCACTTTGCATCCTTCATTCATTCTCTGACGTACATCTGCTTCCACTCCACCATTTGCTGCAACAACAGACACCAAGTACTTAAACTGATCCACCTCCTCAAGTAACTCTCCATTCAACATGACATTCAACCTTGCACCACCTTCCCTTCTCGTAAATCTCATAACCTTACTCTTACTCACATTAACTCTCAACTTCCTTCTCTCACACACCCTTCCAAATTCTGTCACTAATCAGCCAAGCTTGTCTTCCGCGTCTGCAACCAGTATAGTATCATCCGCAAACAACAACTGATTTACCTCCCATTCATGGTCATTCTCGTCTAACAGTTTCACTCTTTGTCCAAGCACTAGAGCATTCACCTCTTTCACCACTCCATCAACATACAAGTTAAACAACCTCGGCGACATCACACATCCCTGTCTCAGCCCCACTCTCACCGGAAACCAATTGCTCACTTCATTTCTTATCCTAACGTATGCTTTACTACCTTTGTAGAAACTTTTCACTGCTTGCAACAACCTTCCACCAACTCCATATAACCTCATCACATTCCACATTGCTTCCCTATCAACTCTATCATACGCTTTCTCCAGATCCATAAATGCAACATACACCTCCTTACCTTTTGCTAAATATTTCTCACATATCAGCCTAACTCTAAAAATCTTATTCATACAACCCCTACCTCTTCTAAAACCACCCTGTACTTCTAAGATTGCATTCTCTGTTTTATCCTTAATCCTATTAATCAGTACTCTACCATGCACTTTCCCAACTACACTCAACAAACTAATACCCCTTGAATTACAACACTCATGCACATCTCCCTTACCCTTACATAGTGGTACAATACATGCACAACCCCAATCTACTGGTACTATTGACTACACAAAACACATATTAAACAGTCTCTCCAACATTTCAAGTACAGTAGGTAAAAAACTTTAATTAGAGGTTTGCAGTAAAATTTCCTAGGATTATAGTTTTCTTTTGTTTAGGAGAAATTGGAATCTAGCATAGACTTGAATGACAGAGATTGTACTTCAAAGATCCAATAGAGTAAAAAATATACTAGTTGGATATTATCATAAAATATTTCCAAACAGGTGATTGTTCGGGTACATATATAAACCCGTCGTCCTTTCTATAGGAGAGATAACAGCAAAGCTAGATTACACAACCATCAAAATTTTATAACAAGGAATAAACAACTGACGAGGAGTAGTTACAAGTAGGAAGTAGGCAAGCACTGGGCCCTCTGCTTGATCACTGACAAAAAACTTTGATTTAAGCCATTCGTGTGAACAGGCATCCTCACCGACTGGAGGGTTGGATGCTTTATTTTTTTTTTCTTTTCCTCTTTAGAGTATTTGTAAGTGACTGTTTTTAGTGGGGTTACATTTGGAGATGCAAACTTGTCCGGAGGTGTTGGGTCCTAAATATTGTCCCTTTGTATCAAAGAGGGAAATGGATCCTCACCTTTTAGGCCTGGCTTGCAGAGGAGAGTCCTACAACCGGGCTTTGCCCTGTAACGAGTCTCGGGAGTGGCTATTCTGCCAGTGGAAGTCAAAAAGTGATTCCTTGCCCTCAGTGTTTTCCTTGAGGTCAAAGAAGTCTCAACTTTTCTTTCATTCCAGCGGTACACTTCCTTCTGACCCTCTCCTGTTGGTTTCCTGTGGAGTCCACTTGGGTAAGAGCGATAGCACTCTAATATTGTGTCAAACATCAAAGTAGGGAGATCCCCCCAATTTCCCATAAAGAAACGGGAAGCACTGGCTCTCAGGGGAACACAATTTTAATGTTGATAAAGCCTTACATATAATTATCTAGATGTTGCCGAGTGAAGACGTGTTACCGCAGTGCTCTGTTGGATTTCTTGTCCTGGACTGTGTTTCACCTTATTTTCTTTCTCGTTTGTGAAAGCTTTGAAAATATTAGTTAATCTTATGAAGAGACTAAAGTGAAAAGTAAAAGTACACTATGCCTGGTTGCTCCCGTGTGGAATTTTGAGGGGAGACGGAAAAAAGTGGCTAGCACGTGTCTGTAAGAGGTGCTACTACAAGAGGTGTGTGTTTATAGAGGCAAACATCAGTGATGAAGGCGTAAAAGACTTGCTATGGATTTGTCCACACTATGTAGATGAAATCATTATGGCCAAGACAACTATATTGAATATGGTAAAGGAATTGAAAATGAATGACCTTTATATAAATGGATATGAAGAGAAAATAACTTAATTAGAACGCCTAATTTAGGAAATCACTACAAACACTGATGGACCCAAAACAAGAGAAAACGACATATGCTGAAAATTAAGGACAAAATCTACAAGTTATTAAATTGACTAAAACATCAACAAAAATCACGACACAGAAAAAGGAGATATTGAACAAAGGGATCTTCATTTATGATTAAATTATGATAAATAACATTGGTTTTTTTTTTTTTAATAACCCCCCCCCAAAAAAAATACAAAATTCATAATAATCATGATTTATTAACATTGTATTTGTAAAAATACAAAAGAAAACTTTGAACGCCTGTATTTTAAAACTATACTTATTGACCTTCAAATTCTATCTTCTCCTTTAGTTTTAAAGATATAGCATTGAAATTTGGTATAAAACTTAGAAAATGACTATAGTCACACTGGTTCTGAAACGTGCTCTAGATTATCAGGAATTAGGATTATATAGACCTCTTTTAAATCTATCCTTATTTTAAAAAGTGCTAAAATACGTAATTTTGAACAACTAAAAGTCACTTAGAAGAAATAGAACCTTTGTCAGAGAACCAGTCTGCTTACAGGAAATTATTCTCTACTGAGATAGCTATCTCTTCTGTTGTAAATGATATGCTGGAAATGATGGATGAAAACAAATTTGGTATTTTAATATTACTTGATCTATGTGCTTCTTTTGATACAGCTGTACATGGATTGCTACCAAATGATCTACGGTCTATCAGTATTGAAGATCAAGCTTTTTGAATACCTAAAAGACTCCTTGGTTGACAGAAATTACTGTGTACAAATTGGAAACTTTTTTTCATCATATAAACCTTTACATAGACAAGTACCTCAGGGGAGTGAACTTGGCCCAATCTTACTCTGTATTTATACTATTGGTCTGTCGAAAATACTACAAAGTCATGGATTAAAGTTCAAACTATTTGCAGATGATACACAATTTTACTTTTCCATTACTCAACATAGGCCGTTAGTGACCTGTATGTAGTAAACTACCAATAAAAGTTTTGTCTGTATATAAAAGCAGAAAAATATCTAAACAGTTTACTTATTAATAATCTTAAAGGTCTTTCCTTTTCAATGTATATTAAGGGGCCTGGCCGGTAGGCCAATATATGGGGTATACCATGAAAAATACAAAATCCTGAAAAGATTCACTGAGCTTTGTATAGCCATGGAGAATGAATATACGAAACTTTCTGTCAAAATTCCTCTTACCTTCATAGTTACAGGGTAATTAGTAAAAGTAACTCAATAAGGCAAAAACATTGATCCCTATAAGAAAATGAAGTATTACTTCTGTTATCGTAAATTTTGATAATTATTACATTTTAATATAAAACAAATGTGAGCGATGGCATCTGTATAGATTCTATGAATCACAAGACAAAGTATTACACCCTTAGGCTTCGTGCTAGCACAAACCTAAGGGGAGTACGCATATGAGTTTGACCTCTGACATTCGCTTGCTTTTATGTCTTTTTTTCTTGGTTTCGGCAATACTTTCATCATGCCAAAGAGGAAAAGATAATTTCAACATCTCTAACATAAGGAAGAAGAAAATTGGCTCTAATAAGAGTTCAGAAGTGGGTAATATCGGGGATATTAGCAGGGTTAGTGACGGAGAGAGAGAGAGAGTGGTGTGGATGGAGGACCGGCCGCCTCGCCTGACAGGATCCTAAAGAAGCAAGATATTGAACAAAGGGATCTTCATTTATGATTAAATTATGATAAATAACCTTGGTTTTTTGTTAATAACCCCCCCAAAAAATACAAAATTCATAATAATCATGATTTATTAACAATGTATTTGTAAAAATACAAAAGAAAACTTTGAACGCCTGTATTTTAAAACCATACTTATTGACCTTCAAATTCTATCTTCTCCCTTAGTTTTAAAGATATAGCATTGAAATTTGGTATAAAACTTAGAAAGACATTTTATAACCATAAACTACAGCATTTTTCCATTTTTTTTTCATGTTCTTTTTTTATTTTTTCCTCTAATTTATGGGGTTTAATTTTTTACCATAATGAAAAAATTCTTATCTAGCAAAAAAATAACATTTAGAAAAAACTCTATTTGATTTGAGATCTATATCAAGACTATATAGGGTTGTAATCCAAGGCCTTAATATTGATTATCAAGGGAGGAGATAGAATTTGATAAACACTCATTTTCAGGATAAATCGCCTTGGCATCGGAAAACCAAAGGCCAGAGGCCAAACTCTTATGCAGTTTGGATATGTCCTAACTCACCTTATTAAGTGGTATGAATGTCAAAGTCCTGTCCTTAAAATACGCCATTAGCTAGCTGACCCCCTTAAAGCAAGTGATGCAAGTCTTTTATTTGTAATTCTATGTAGCTCTTAATTCTTTTTAAAGCAGAAAAGGACCTCTCCACAGATACAGATGTAACAGGAAATTTTCTAATAATAGTTGTTACTTTTAGTTGTTTTTATGTCATTTATTTCAGGTTTTGATCTTCTATTTCTTATTATTTGTGTCTTTTCCTCGTAAGCTAGTTTTGGAAATGTCTTGAGATATTCAGTAATCAATGTTGAAAAGGGGAATATGTAAATAATTGGAAATGATGAAAAATCAATAAGCAAAACTCAGGCATACATCCTCAAGTCAACAGATGATGCCAAGAGCCTGAGTTGAAGGCAGATTTATTTCTGCATGAATAGCATATATAGCAAATTGTTGGACTACGTTGATATTTTTCCACAGAAGCAAAATGTATCTTCTTATCTATTTCATTCAGGGTAGGCCTTGCCTACCTTGCCTACCTAGATGGCATATCCCTGCATAAAGGATATAGATGACACTACTGAAACTCTAAACCAAATTCTGGCTAGTGTTAGGGAATGGATGACAATCAAACAAATAGAATTAAACTGAGTTTATAGTGGTTAGAAAGAAAAGCGGCGTAAAATAAACTTTGACGATACTAAAAAAATATGAATAACAACCCTGCCCCGATATCTAGTAAAGTTCGTGATATAAGCGTATGTCTTGACTGTAACGTTTCTTTCAATGTCCAAAATAAATAATGCAGTAAAAACTATTGGCTTTCATCTTAGAAACATTGCTTTATAAAGAATTAAACTTATGACAAACTGTTTTATTATCAGGATTGACTACTGTAACTCCATCTATTACAATTTACCAAAATTTCAACAGAAGAGCAAGACTGATAAAAGGTTTCTCACCTCAGTCCTATACTAATTTATTTGCACTGGCGGCCTATTAAAGGGAGAACGGAGTTGAAATATGTACAATGACCCACCTAGTTATCAGAACTGGATGACCAAAATATTTAAGAGAATTGCATCATATTGTGCTGCCAACAAATCGTCTTGACACAAGAACAGTTACAAATGATTTGAAATTACTTGAATCTAGATATGCGTCTACTGTAGGCTCTAGAGTCTTTAAATATGCGGCCTCAAAACTATACAATAAGCTCCCAGTATATATTCGAATGACAAGATATTAAGACTTTCAGGAGGAAGCTGAAGACTTCTTGTTCTCTAAGTACTTTGATGGCACTGTTGATGGACCTTGATGCTTATGAAGGTGTAGACCCAAATGGTATTTTTCCTTTGTTTTTTATAAAGACAGCAGATATCTTAGCTCCAAAATTATCTGTTATTTTGTGTAAGTTAGCAAGAAGAGGAGCTTTTAGCACTTGTTGGAGAATTGGTAATGTTACTCCTCTATGTAAATGTGTTTGTGGTAGCTCAATTCCCACTGATTACCGCCCAATTTCCATAACTCCCATATTATCTAAATTTTTGAACGTCTTCTGGCAAAACGTCTTAATAGGTTTGCTGAAGGTAATCATCTATTCCCTAGTTTGCAATTCGGTTTTTGTAAAGGCCTTGGAGCATGTGATGCCCTTCTTACAATCTCCAATGCTGTACAGAAATCCCTTGATTGTGGTCAGGAAGTTCGTATGATTGGCCTTGATTTTAGTGCTGCCTTCGACCGTGTTAATCATGAGGCCCTTGTTTTCAAACTCAAACAATTGAGAGTGGGTGGGTCGTTTCTTAGCATTATTATTGATATTCTAAGTAATAGACCTCAAAGAGGTGTTGTAGATGGGCACCATAGTGAGTAAAGGAATGTGATATCCGGTGTTCCACAGGGTAGTGTTCTTGGCCCATTACTTTTCATTCTATATACACATGACATGTGGTTTGGCCTAGAAAACAAGCTTGTTGCATATGCAGATGATGCTACTCTCTTTGCATCAATTCCATCCCCTGAATGTAGATCTGGGGTTGGTGAATCCCTCAATAGAGATTTAGCTAAAATTAGTGCATGGTGCAAATTATGTGGTATGAAGTTGAATCCTAACAAAACTCAAAGTACGATTGTAAGTAGGTCAAGGACGGTGGCTCCTCAACATCCGGATCTCAGTATTGATTATGTCTCTTTTAATTTGTATGACTCTTAAAATTTTAGGCGTGATTCTTGACAGCAAATTTACTTTTGAGAAACACATTAGGTCTGTGTCTTCTTCAATTGCACAAAAAATTGGCTTACTGAGAAAGTCTTACAAGATTTTTGGTGATCAATCTATTCTGAAGAAGTGTTTTAATTCTTTCATTTTACCTTGTTTTGAGTATTGTTCTCCTGTCTGGTCTTCAGCTGCTGATTCTCTTCTTAATTTGTTGGACAGAAACTTACGGTCTATTAAATTTCTTATTCCTGATCTAGATATTAATCTTTGGCACCATCGTTCAATTAGTTCATTATGCATGTTGCATAAGATTTTACATAACTCTGACCATCCTTTACATTCAGATCTCCCTGGACAATTCTATCCTGTTCGTAATACTAGGCAGGCAGTTATTCTAATAGCCAGGCCTTCTCCATCATGAAGCTCAATACCTCACAGTATTCTAGAAGTTTTATTCCAGCTGTTACCAAGTTGTGGAATGATCTTCCTAATCGGGTAGTTGAATCAGTAGAACTTCAAAAGTTTTAAGTTGGAGCAAATTTTTTTATGTTGACCAGGCTGACATGAGTCTTTTCATAGTTTGTATATGACATATCTGTTTTTGACGTTGTTAATAGTTTATATATGACCTCTATTTTGACTTTGTTACTGTTTTGAGAATGATTTATTGTTAGTTTGTTCCCATTAATTATTTAGTTCCTCATTTCCTTTCCTCACTGGGCTATTTTTCCCTATTGGACTCCTTGGGCTTATAGCATCTTGCTTTTCCAACTAGGGTTGTAGCATGGCTATTAATAATAACAGTAATAATAGTGTGGATTTGACAATAAACAAGCAATATGAGGTGTGAAAGGTTAAAGGCTTTGGAACAAACATGATAAAATGACTGTGAAGGTCCTGTAGAGAGTAGGGTTCCCCTGCTTTATAAGACCAGAAAAGCAACCCCTAAAGTAAAATAAGTACAAATGCTAAGGTTTTTATTGGGTTTGTAGGGATCCCTTTTCAACGATAGGCATGTGAAAGTGCTGTTTCGGGGGCCTGGACAGGAGAAAGGTTGGGCTCCTGCTAGAGATACCATCGGCTCATCTCTCGGAGATGAGTCTCTCCTCAGTCTCTTAACCACAGGGTCCACTGCCTCCTCCTTGGGCACTCATCCAAGTCAGCCCCTCATAGAAGAAACATTTACTAGTGTGTCTCCCATATGTGTTCCTTCTGTGATGTGTGTGTGTGTTGATGAGTAACACATCTATAAGCTTTATTGGCCCTTCAGTGCCTGGCCTAGAGCACTAGAGCATATGCACAAACGAGCACTCTCGTTCTCTCCTGTAGGCACCCATCAGCACCACAGAAAACTCAGAAGCTGCAGCTCGTGCGTGCGCTTGAGCGCCCTACCTCTTCAGAGCTATCACATCTTCTACAAGTGCGCCCTGCCTCCTGCTCCACAATCTCTAAGAGATCATTGCTCTAGAGAGTTATTGGGTCCTTTGACTGGCCAGACAGTACTGCATTGGATCGCTTTCTTTGATTCTTTGATTAGGGATCATTTTATCTTTGCCGACACATTCACAGAATAGTCTGGCCTATTTTATACACATTCTCCTCTTTATTCATACACTTGACAAAACTGAAATTACCAACAATTCTTCTTCTTTCAAGGGGTTAACTACTGCGCTGTAATTGTTCAGCGGCTACTTTCCTTCTGGTTAGGGTAGAAAAGACTCTTTAGCTATGGTAAGTAGCTCTTCTAGGAGAAGGATACTCCAAAATCAAGCCATTGTTATATAGTCTTCGGTAGTGCCATAGCATCTGTACCATGGTCTTCCACTTTCTTTGGTTAGAGATCTCCTGCTTGGGGGTACACTCAGGCACACTATTCTATCATGTTTCTCCTCCTCTTGTTATTTTGAAATTTTTATTCTCTTATTTTCAAGGTTTTATAGTTTATATATGAAAGATTTATTTTAATGTTATTATTGTTCTTAAACTTCTCCGTTAGATTTTTCTCATTTTCTTTCTTCCCTGGGCTATTTTCCCTGTTTGACCCCTCGAGCTTATAGCATCCTGCTTTTCCAACTAGAATGTAGCTTGGCAAGTAATAATAATAATAATAATAATAATAATAATAATAATAATAATAATAATAATAATAATAATAATAATAATAATAATGAGCGCAGTAGTTCACCTATGTATGAACGCCAAGTAACTCGACGCTTCCTTCACTCATCTCCACCTGTGGACCTAGAATAAACATTGTCCAACAGTGCGCTCCTGTAGCCCATGCTCCTACAGTTCGCGCTTCTACTGCCAGCGCTTACCTAGAAGTAGGTAGGCAGCAGGTTAGCTACCCAGCACAAATACCAACAGTTGATTCTACGTTATATGGCACACTCTCCATCAGAGTACAGGTTACAAGTAATCACTGATGAAGCATGGCACTTGATCCTTCTGGAAGTTCAACATGACCCTAGGTTTGCTCCAGGTGCCCATGCTTCAAGACTGGATCACCACCTAACCCTCGTGTTTCCACAAATGCACACCATAGAGCGTCAGGACACAAGCTCGCAGAAGATTGATGGTTAACTACAGGAGTTGGGCATTATGCCAGTGATGCTGGATGAGAGGAAATGTGTACATCATTGCCAATTGAATCTTCCTCCAGGTGATATCTTCCACCCTAGGCTGTATAGATAGTCCAGATCACCAAGGGAAATCTCGTACGTAAGCAAGTTTTGACCATCTCCAATGGAAGAAGGGAGGATGAGTTCCTCCAAAAGCTACTTTCCGAATGGATGAAAGTCCATGCTGATCTTGAGCCTACGATTTCATGGGAAAAGGAAGGTTACCACTAGGCTTCTCCTCTCGCTCTTTAAGGCATGACCAAAAGAGGGCAAGGACTCTAAGTTCCTAAGAACAAAGCTTCTTGATTGGTCATAAACCCGATGATTTCACAAGAAATCCAGGCCTTTGAGTTTGAACTTTCCTCTAGGAAGGACACTATTAATCACTTCTCTATATCTCGCCCCCCCCCCTATTTTGGGGAGAAGAACGAGAATCTTTCCCTGATTTTGACACCCTTAACACTGCCAGGGTACAAC
>NC_090740.1:56149322-56189322 GCF_036898095.1 Palaemon carinicauda
GCCCCAGGTGAGACCACTCAAAGACAATAGCTTATGACCTGCCGGGAATTGAACCGTTGTCCGCGAAACTTGTAACAACATTGATATACCACTTGGCCTATAAGAGCCAATGACAATTCTTCTGTACTTATACCTGTCGAATTTAGAGTTTTGTACTTAGGATTGAAATCAACCCATCTTCACTATCGTAGCTAATTAGCATGTTTGTACTTGGCATTCAATTGATGATAAATTTTGCCCATTTAGATGTGTTTTTCATATTTAAATAAGAAATATATTTTGATCCATTAATGTCTGGATTCTCTTACCAACCACCGGATCAGAGCCCCAGGCGAAACCAATCAAAGACAATAGCTTCTGACCGTCTAGGAATCGAACACTGGTCCACGAAACTTGTAACAACAGTGACAAACCACTTGGCCACGATGATTGATAGGTCAATGACAACTTTCCTGTACTTATACCTGTCATATTCAGGTTTTTTGTACTAAGAATTGAAATCAACTCATCTTCACCATCGCAGCTATTTGGTAGGTTTGTACTTGGCAGTCAGTTAATGACAAATTTTGCACATTTAGATATGTTTTTCAAACTTAATTAAGCAATATATTTTGATACATTAATCTCTGGATTCTCTTACGACCTTGAGATCAGAGCCCCAGGCAAAACTACTCAAAGACAGTAGCTTTTGACCAGCAGGGAATCGAACCCTGGTCCACGAACCTTGTAACAACAGTGACATGCCACTTGGCCATGAAGAAAGATAAAGGTCAATGACAATTCTTTCACGCTTATACCTGTCGAATTCAGGTTTTTCGTACTTAGAATAGAGATCAACCCATCTTCACCATCGTAGCTAATTGGCATTCGATTAATGTTAATTTTTGCACATTTAGACGTGTTTTTTTCATATTCAAATAAGCCATACCCTTTGATACATTATTGTCTGGATTCTCTTACTGACCTTGGGATTAGAGCCCCAGGCGAAACCACTTGAAGACAATAGCTTCTGACCGGACGGGAATCAAACCCTGGACCACACAACTTATAACAATAATAACATACCACTCGGCCACGAAGAAAGATTAAAGTCAATGACAATTCTTCTATACTTATATCTGTCGAATTCCGATTTTTCGTACTGTGAATTGAAATCAACCCATCCTCACCATTGCAGCTAATTGGTATATTTGTACTTGGCATTCGATTAATGATGAATTTTGCACATTTAGATGTGTTTTTTTTTTCTATTCAAATAAGCCATATCATAATATATGGCTTATATGAATATGAAAACACGTCTAAGTGTGCAAAATTTATCATTAATCGAATGCCAAACATACTAATTAGCAACAATAGTGAAGATTCGTTGATTTCAATTCTAGGTACAAAAAACCTGAATTCGACAGGTATAAGTACAGAAGGATTACCACTGACTTTTATCTTTATTCCTGGCCAAGTGGTATGACACTGTTTTAAAAGTTTCATGGCACAGGTTAGGATTGCCATTTGCCAACCGGTCAGAAGCTATTATTTTTGAGTGGTTTCGTCTATGGCTCTGATCCCGAGGTCGGTAGGAGAATCCAGAGATTAATGTATCAAAATATATAGCTTATTTGAATATGAAAACACGTCTAAGTGTGCAAAATTTATCATTAATCGAATGCCAAACATACTAATTAGCAACAATAGTGAAGATTCGTTGATTTCAATTCTAGGTACAAAAAACCTGAATTTGACAGGTGTAAGTGCAGAAGTGATGTCATTGACTTTTATCTTTCTTCATGGCCAAGTGGTATGTCACTATTGTTACAAGGTTCATTGATCAGGGTTCGATTCTTGGCCGGTCAGAAGCTATTGTCTTTGAGTGCTTTCGCCTGGGGCTCTGATCGAGGCTGGTAAGAGAATCCAGACATTAATGTATCATATATATATATATATATATATATATATATATATATATATATATATATATATATATATATATATATATATATATATATATATATATATATATATATATATATATATATATATATATATATATATATTATATATATATATATATATATATATATATATATATATATATATTTATATATATATATATATATATATATATATATATATATATATATATATATATATATATATATATATATATATATATATATATATATATATATATATATATATATATATATATATATATATAAATCCGTATATATATATACATATATATATATATATATATATATATATATATATATGTATATATATATATATATATATATATATATATATATATATATATATATATATATCATATATATATATATATAAAAATTTATGAAATTGGTTTATTCTTATCAATTATGTCGTATGTTTGAATAATTTTTAATCAGAAAATATATTTCTATGAAATGAATGAGGAAATTAGATTTTATAAAGAATTATCAGTAACTTCAGTGTGTGAACTTTACTGTATTAGAATTGTTATACAAAGGTATTTACACTGAATAGTTTTTATGAGATAGCTATAAAATTGGGGTGTTCTGCTTAGAGAGGTTGGTTTGAAAACCTCCTCCCGCTAGAGTAATTGTTGCAAAACCATGAGTATGTGATGATATATTTGAATATGTTATATGGTTTTCTGTACCACGAACGACCACATCCGCAAAGAGTGAAACCCAAAATAAGGAGGGCCAAGTATATGGAGAGCACGGCCATAGCGACTCTTCAGGCAACATCCTGGGTGGACCACTGGTTGGGTTCCATCGGTTTCCTAATCAACAAGGAGGCTCTCATGGAGCCCAACAAGCATAACACTTTTCAGAATGTCGTCCTCATAAAGGCCAGTGCTGTGGAGTTACGCACCCATCAGGCTGGCAACCAGTGGGCCAACTCGGTTCTGAAGAGCCCCGATGCCATTTCCTCCTAATTTCAAAGGCAGATCACCTGGATGGAGGTTTTACAAATAAGAAATTCTTCTGTCAAGGGTCCCTCCCTTTTCCCTTTTTGAGATGGTGGCCGAGAAGTGGAGGAAGGTAAGACTCCCTTTTATACTGGATGTCTTTCATGTGGCCCATGCCCCTTTGTCATCTATAGTGAGGCAGGCTCTTAAAAACACCTAAAAGCAGGATCCCAACCCTGTTCAGTCCACCTCAAGATGGAGAACAAAACAGCAGGTGCCCTTTTCAAAATCAATAAGGCCGAGGGCGCAGGAGACGAGGATGGAAGAGGTGAGGCCAACAATCCCATTTAGGAAGGAATAATCTTCCACAAACATACTGCCTACAATCTAGATGGAGGAGGCAGTGGAATCACGAGGCAGAACGGTGGATGTTATCTGCTCTGGATACCTCATCCCAGTCATGAGCTCTCCACTTCCTCTCATTCATTAACAGCTATGTCAATGACCTTTCTTTAGGGATTGACGAAAGACCTAGCCCCTCAGGTAGAAGTCCAGACTGTAGAGAAGGGCACCCTCCAAGAGGTCTGCAACGGGTTCCCAGGCTTCTTCAGTCGATTCTTTCTTGTTGGGAAGGTGTATAGAGGCTGGAAAACAGTCATAGACCTTACAGCGTTCAATGAGTTTGTTCGCAGAATCCGTTCAAAATAGAAACTGTAGCTACGTTCAGGCAGGTGATCAAGCCTACAGACATTAATTTGACAATCGACCTGAAGGTTTACACTTCCAGATCTCAGTATATCCCCCCTCCAGCACATACCTCCGGTTCATCATAGCAAACATGGTATATCGGTTTAGGGTATAGATACTAAGTTTTGATATATCAATATCAACTCAGAGTCTTCACCAGAGTCTTTACTCTGGCATTAGCATGGGCTTACACGAATGGAATCCGTATATTGCTTTACCTGGAATATTGGCCGATAGTGATGGACTCGGAGAAGACCCCTTTTCACCGAGACAGACACCTTAAGTTCTGCCAGACCTGAAGATAGTGATAAATTGGGAAAAGTCAGTTAACTTGGCCAAAACTATGACTTGTGAACATAGGAATAGAAATTGTTATGATGCTTGGGAGAGTTTCCCCGTTACAGGATTGCCTGAAGCTCCTACAGGAAGTTGTGCTCCACTTTCTCCAATAACCTGGCTACAGTCACATCAGTGTCAAAGCCTGTTAGGCCTTCTTGTATTCTTGCATCCTTGAAAGATTTCATCCCGAACGAATGTGTCTGGATGCGTTCCATTCAGCGGTCTTAAGGCATCAACCCCCAGAATGTTGGTTCTGGTAGGGAAAGAGCAGAGAGGAGACATGGAGTGGTGGTTAGACGAAACCATTAGTCTTGAAAAGTTTGGTCCTCCTCTCATTTCTTCTCGAAGTGAGACTGTTCACAGATGCGTCGAATGAAGGGTGGGGGGGCTCACCTCCTGCAACATCTGGTGTCAGGACAGTAGTTAGACGAGGAACGTTGGTGCCACATTAACATATTGGAGCTCAAAGCAACTCTACTGGCAGTACAACACTTTTGTCCTTTTCTGACAGGCCACTAGGTGGTGTTGATAAGCGACAACACCATCATGATACCACAGCTTACACAAACAAACAAGGTGGCACAGTAATGTTTTACCACAGGTCTGCCAGCTGGCAGTGGAAATTTTGGAATGGGCAGAGATCAACATGAACTCCTTGCCGGACTGGTATATTCTGCACATAAAGAACATCCCAGGTAACAAATTGAGCAGGAGGTTGCAAATAGTTGGATCTGAGTAGTTATTACCGACTCAAATAGTGTACAAGATCATGACTTTGTAGGATTCGCCGACACTAGACCAGTTAGTGACCTTACACAACCATAAGCTTCCGATATTCTGCTCCCTGATGCCAGACCCAGAGGCAGCATTAAAGGACACCTTTCAACATCATTAGGACCACCTCGATGTTTACGCTTCACTTTTCCGCCGTTTGTCCTAATAAGGAGTGTACTCAAAAGGGTCCTTGTCACTCCCAACCTCATCATGACACTCTTTGATCCAAAATGGCTGCAAGTAGAATGGTAACCAGATCTTCTCAACCCACTATGCCAACCACAGGCCTAGGTATTCCACAGATCGGTGAAATTGGTACAACTTCACGCTTGGAGGTTATCCATGAATGGATGATACTGGGTCATTTGCCTTGGTGTCCTGTGAGTGCTGAGGCACTATCTCAAATGCACTTGCACAGCTCGTCCCCATATACAATGTCTCTTCAGAAGCACAGGGAGAGTTAACAAGGTTACCAGAAATTCAATATCTGCATGAGTGAGAGAAGTCACCTTGTCACTTTTGTCTCAAAGTGGGACAAGATTCTAAGCGCAAGACATTAGATCAATTAATACAACTGTAGCATTCAAAAATAGTCTCCCGGTGGTGCAAACACTCCAAGCCAGCATCTGGAAACGCCAAACGACATTTATGGCTCATTACCTGAATGACTCGATCCACCGGTCCTTGGATATGTTTCTGATAGGAACTATTGTGGCTCCAGAGCTTAGCACCTCTCACAGGACCATTAACAAAGTTTGAGGACAGAGGTTACGTGTTCGACTGGGGTAACTGTAAAAATAACTGGTCTTTTCTTTTCTTTCACCTTACCCTCTATTGGGGGACAGCATATGATACCATGTCAGCTGGATCCAATTTGCCTGTAGGTAACCCCACCTCAGCATATAGGTGTTTTACTTCATATTACTTAAGAGGGGGAATGTGATGCAACAGTCAAATACATCTATATACTTATACCAAAGGGATTTAAAACCTATTACTTATATATGCTTAATGTTACAACAAAGTCATTATGTTCATTCCCCTTTGTTGTATGGGCCATGGACCTGTTGGTATAGTTAAGCCACTGGTACATGAGGTGTACAGATCCTTCACTGCGTCCACATCATAATACACTAGTGTGGAAATCTCTAGATAACTTTCCAGCCAGTTGGAATGGGAGCTTCCTTCCTCTTAAGGAGGAGTCTCCTCTGTATATTATGATGGTTTGTATAAGTAGTGGAACAAATGACAAATTTGGAAATAGTTGGTATTTTTCCTAACTATCCAAGTCATTTACTTATATGGGCCTGTCATCACCAACCCACTAAAAAGTCCCTGATGGAATCCAGATAATTTTTCAGTGAGAAAGCAGTGGGTGGTGGAGAGCTGCTTCCCTGCTACAAACTGGTAACTACTGGTCGGTTGTTTACACCTCGTTATAAAATTTTAATGGCCTTGTACTCCAACTTCACTGTTATCTCTAATGTTTATATAGGTAGGAAGAATGCAAATTGCTTTAGAATTTGTCATTTTCATAAGGGATAAATATGTTTAGTCTGGCAATCCAAAGTAATCAAACATAGTTGTAGGTTAGGCTACCTATTTTAAAATAATAGAGATTTTCCTTAGGGTAATGACGTGGTCTTTTGGGTCTAACCACATAGCTGGTGTGTTACTCATTATAAGCCATATTACTATTGTACTGACAGATGGTGCAGGCATGTTTGTTTATATTTTTTCCCGATAAAAGCGAAAATGCGTACGGTGATGTTAATGAAATAAAACTTTCCAGAATTGTTTACATCAGCCACAACCTTGGTTGAAAAGCAAAATGCCACAAGCCTAAGGGCTCCAATTAGGAATGCAGCCCATTTGTGAAAGGAATTGTGGTTTCATATCAAAAACACTGGTAACTCACATTAATTATATCAAATAAAATGGAACAGGTTCAAGATCTTCATGTTCCCAGCTTGCACTATAAAACTGCACTGATTGCAACATTAGTGCTATTACACACAAACACCCACAAGACACCACAACAGGAGATGATCACAGCCCATGCACATACCAGGCTAAAAAGAAAAAAGAAAAAAAAAACACACACTGGACAAATATGGCAGCAAAAAACATACACACTCTGACCTTACTTAATAACCACCTGCACCTCCTTCACCAATCTACCCCTTTCTAATCATCCCTAGCTGAGCTAACCTATATAGAACCATCACCAAAGGATTATTGGGCCTACCAACAACAGTTCCATCCTTCACCACCCTTAATACTACCGTCGCCAACTTCATAACTTCTGCAGTGTTCCTTTGTGTATTGCTTTATTGTACCCTTAAAATTTACTTAACCTATACTTAGACACTAATAACTTTTGTGCAGTGCTATTATTATTATTATTATTATTATTATTATTATTATTATTATTATTATTATTATTATTATTATTATTATTACTACTACTACTTGCTGAGCTACATCCAAAGTTGGAAAAGCACAATGCTTTAAGACCAAGGGCTCCAGTGAAGAAAGGAAATCAGGAAATAAACTACAAGAGAAGTTTAAGAACAATAACAACATTAAAATAAATCTTTCATATATAAACTATAGATACCTCAACATATTAAGAGAAGGAGAAATAAGTTAGAATAATATACTGTAGTGTACTCCCAAGGAAGAGAGCTCTACTGCAAAACAGTAGAGGACCATTGTACAGAGGCTATGGCACTACTCAAGACCAGAGAAAAACGGTTTGATTTTAGAGTATCCTTCTCCTAGAACAACTGCTAATCATTGCTAAAGAGTCTCTTTACCCTTACCAAGAGGAAAGTAGTCAATGAAAAATTAAAGTGCAGTAGTTAACCCATTGACGGAAGAAAATTTGTTTTATAATCTCAGTGTGATCAAGTTTGTGAGGACAGAGGAGAAGACAAGGGGCATTAGAAAAATGTACAAAATTTGAAATTTTTGAGTAATTTTTCCATATAATAGATCTATTTTTCAACCTAACCTTCGTCAAGGTCGATGCATTACTACAGACGGTGCTTCCATCCTTTTAGACCAATTTTTAAGAAATCTGCATACCACTTTCTGAGCCATGTTTTTGCTGCGTGTTTTGCTTTATCAGTGCTATTAAAATGGACGCCTCTCGACTGTTCTTTGGTTTCCAGGAGTAAATAAAAGTCAGATGGGTCTAGGTCTGGCCAATAAGGTTTATTTGACAGCAATTTTCATCGAAATTCTCTCAAAACTTCTTTTGTAAAGCGTGAAAAATATGCTGGGGCGTTGTTGTGATAGAAAAGGATTCCACGAGCTTTCCTGGATGCTTTTTAGCTAATTCTGCTCTCAATTTTCTCAAAACCTTTACATAATAGACTCATGTGACAGTTTTTCGACCTTCTAAAAAGTCTACAAGCACAACTCCATCAGAGTCTCAGAAAACAGTTGCCATTACCTTATTGACAGACATTTGAATTTGATTGGGCCAGATGATCTGCATGGAAACCATTGTTTTAACTGCTGTCTTGTTTCAGGATCATCCTGGTAAACCCATGTTTTATCCCCAGTGATGATTCAACTGAAAAACTTGTCTTCCTTCATTTCAATTTTGGTCAAAATTGCCGTTGACAATTCGCTTCCAAGGTTTAGCTGATCTGGGCTTTTGGGACCTATCGCGCTGAAAGCTTTCTGAGGCCTAAATCGTCATGCAGAATCAAATGAGCTTAGCCAGCTGATATACCCATAATTTGAGAGATTTGATAAGCTGTCAATCTCCTATCTTCTTCGACTAGGCTCCTAACAGCATCAACTTTTTCAAATGTTTTTGAGGTTGTTGGTCTTTCACGACCCTCATCATCTTCAACAGCTTCTGTACCATCTCAAAATATTTCAATCCATTTGTAAACGCATGTCTTCTTCGGAGCATGATCCCCATAAACCTTCTGCAAAGCATGAATGATCTTGGTTCCTTTCCAACCGAGCTTTACTAAAAATTTTATGTTGGTTCTTATCTCAAAATCCTTATGTTCCATGGGGCAAAAAACTACCTTTTAATAACTATCATCTCATGGTTCGTTTCCAGGAGAATACTGATTGTTAACAACAATTAGATAGCCAAGATCATGCTCTTCCTGACTAACAGGTTTGAAAATTTTTTATCTTATTAGCACTCAGGTCATGGGAGCATTCCATGTGTTTTTTAATCATCCTAGTAAGTAAGGAATTGGCTAGTCTATTCGGTGTATGTATAGGCAAAGGAAAAATAAGCCGTAACTAGAGAGAAGAATCCAATGTAGTACTGTCCGGCCAGTCAAAGGATCCAAGAACTTTCTAGTGGTAGTATCCCAAGGGGAGGCTGGTGGCCTGGCCAACGTACTATCTACCTAATAATAATATACTCAAGCCTAGAATTATTCCCTGTAGTCTTGATTATATAGCATTTACACCACATCTCCGCTTGATCTCAAGCTCACTCCACTTCAGCGATACCCCGACACATAATCCCTCATCCAAACAGGAGGGAGTCTGTCACTTGTAGACCATTGGTGCTCTACTACTTCCACTTCCAGGTCCTCTTTGTTCCCTTTATCTTCTGCCTCAATTTCGTTATCCACTAGTGTTCTAATATCTAGAATGTGTCTTGGCATCCTGTCAACAGAAACATTATTCTATGAATTCACATTTGTCACCATTCCATTTTTTTTCCACTGAAAAGTGCATTTTGCATAACTGGGCTCAACTCACACCTCATCTCCCATCTTCAATGTTGTAACAGTCTCATTAATTACTACAGGTACTGCATTGGGGTGACGTCCATCATAATTGAATACTGCTTTTTGTGGCACTGACTTTTCATCCTATTAAGACCTGAGAGAGCAGTTGTACCAAAATACTGCCTCCTCTGGCTGAATCTGTACCCTCTATGCCATTGACTCAATCGTTTTATGGTGTTTATCCACTATACCATATTCAGCTGGTCAATATACTGCTCTAGTGAAGCGACTGATATTCCACTAGCTGAATATGTCCTTGACAACTTGCGAGTCAAATAATGTGCGTTTATCCATTAGAACTTTGATGACAGGACTCTTTTCTAAGAAGAGTTCATCTATCACTTGCTATTTCACCTGGTTTTCTGCTTTCAGTTCACTCCAGATAGCAAACCACTCGGGGCCACAGTCCAGTACCAATAAGTATATTCCTCCTCTATCGTGTGTCACATCTATAGCCAATCTTTTCCAGTGTGACTGCAACCTTAATTCTCCAAGATCATGTCTTATCAGGGCAGGGTCAATAGATCGACACTGATTGTAACTTTGCACAACCCTCTGAACCTCTCGTAACAGTGGGATCTACTTTCTTTGCTACAAACAAACTCTTATCCACACTCATATGGTGCAAAGGATGAAGCTCTTTTACACTAGCATACCCAATACAACACACTTCAAACTTTTCTTCTCTCTTCCTTCTGCCAGAAACTTGAATCCACGCTTTCTTAACTCTTGTAAAAAGGTTTGTTCTGTTCTTTTCAGACGGCACAAAGTCCAGCTTCCCTTACCATCTAACTTCTATCAGTTCCTTCAAAATACAAATGCGGTGTTTCTCTTTCTCCAGGACATTTTCAGCTCCCTTAGTCCGAACTCAAGTTTAAAAAATAAAAGTAGAATCGATCTACCCAATCACTACCATAGACCTTATTTCAATATCTCGCAGATCCCATTTCAGCATCAAATTAGCTCCTTCAAGTACTGCCTCTAGCTTGGCAACATTGATGTGTTTGTAGTCATCTTTCTCATGCAGCCATGCTTTGTCTTCCCCTCCATCTCCTCCAATCTCTAACATTATCCCAATTACAATGCTGCTGGCATGACAGAATACTCCACCTTTCTTTGTCTTGGGTGCAATCACTTTCCCTTTACTGGATCTTCTTTCTTTACCCTCTCCAAAATGTTGTGAATCATTGCCAAAGTCTCTCTTCCTCCTTCATTGGCCTAACTCTTGCCTTTTGATTACTGTTTCACATAGCTGCATACAGAGAAGAGTTCCCTCCTACCCATAATCTCTTTCACCCCTGGAATCTCATTACCTCGATGGAATGCCAGAGCACTCATCCCATCTCACTTCACCCTCAACCTACGGACGGTTAATCCTTGCATTGAAATGGGAGGTTTCGTGACTAAGCCATACTTTTCTAGGTGCCATACAATTGCATTAGCTGTCAATAAAGATTTCTTCACGACAATGTCATCTATATAAGAGCTTGTGGCTCCCTCTATGGCTTTGTCCATCTTCAACACTGCCCTGAAGACGACTGTCATAATCTGGGGTGCTGAGCATAACCCAAATCTCAACCTAACCCAACCTAGTTAGGCAGTAAGTTTGACCCTTGTATCTCTCCAGCTGATATTTTCACAACTTCCCTACAACATGATTCTGAAGATATGCAGACTTAAGATCGATGACTGCCAAACCTTCACCCATCTGTCTCTAAATCCTCAGGATTTCTCTGTATACATCAACAAAATTGTTCCTAGCGTGGCACATCACATATTTTTTCAGCTCACAGAAGTCCAGCACCGGCCTGACCTTATTTATATTTTACGTTGGATGACTGCCAGCTACGGCAATACTTAGCCACCCACTTCCCCCTCCAAAGGCATCAGAATTCCTTTGTCAACTCGTAATTGGATTTCATAGTCAAAATACTCTTTTACCCCTTGCACAGTGGCCTTATGGCATCGCACCTCGTTCCTCAATTCTACATCTTCCCACCTTCAGAAGCCACTTAGCCATCCAATTCACCCCACCAAACCTAACAGCAAAATTCTTATCTCTAACTTTACACCTTTCTCTCTTCTCAATCAGCTGTTTTTCTGGAAGCACCTTTCTGACTGATTTCCGGATCCTGGACTACAATTACTCACTGCCATTCCCACTTTCACTTTTTTCCACACAACAATCCGCCAATGGTCTCTCAGTCACATTATATTCCTCATACCTGATTTTCTTATGTACTGTACAATGACTTGTGTTGTCACATAGACATGACGCTCCCCCCAGCATTATATATATATACATATATATATATATATATATATATATATATATATATATATATATATATATATATATATATATATATATATATATTATATTTATTATTTCCTCCTAATCTATTGATGCTTCTATTTCAATACTTCTCCATTCATCATCCACTTCACGTTTCATAGTCCTGAGCCATGCTGATTTGGGTCTTCCAAGCTGCCTGATTACATCCATCGCTAGTACCACCTTAATGCTGTTAATAACAGTGTGAAGAATAATATCTTTTGCTTTTACTCTGAGCTCACCTATAGTCAACTCAACTTCTGTTTCCTTACATTGGACAGATTTTCCATTAACGATAACCAAGTCTTCTATCAAGCTGACTACTCAGCACTGAGATTGACTAACCAAAGTCAACTAAGGCTCTCACTATTTTCCCCTTCACCCTGATTTTCACAATGGACAAAATACTTGGAAGCACCTTTACTGTGCAGCAGCGAAAGCCTCTGATTCAATTGCCTCCTTGCTCGTTTCCCTGGCCACATAAATAAGAAATGTTACCTAGCTTCCCATACCAGTGGCAAGTGATAATCGACCTGGGTGTTTTACAATCTCTAGTCATGTGGGATCCATTGCCTCTGTAACACTGTATGGGAAAGTTACGGCTTTCTGTTCTTCCACCACTATGTTGACTGCCCCTGGGATGAAAAGGTTGACTGTCCACCACAAGTCTTCCACTTGCAACAGCTGCAATAATTTCCCAAAGGCATCAAACATGCCTTGCACGAATGCCTCCTTCAACCTCTGCTTTACCTTCGCGGCATCTTCCTGGTCCTTTTTACTCATCTCTAAGTACAGCGCCAGTGCACCCCCTTCTAGGAACAGAGGAATTAAGCTAACCAGGTCCTCAAACTCCATTAGCCTGGCTACCAACACTTCTTTCTATAGCCAGACTACTTCATTATTTCACTTATGCTAAATTTTGCCTTTCCAGCCATGATTTGAAAGCTTAGATAGCTTGTGGTTTGATGATATATATGTATATATACATACATACATATATATATATATATATATATAT
The DNA here is from genome assembly GCF_036898095.1 of Palaemon carinicauda. Taxonomy (NCBI): domain Eukaryota; kingdom Metazoa; phylum Arthropoda; class Malacostraca; order Decapoda; family Palaemonidae; genus Palaemon; species Palaemon carinicauda. Next base: position 56,162,228 of record NC_090740.1, read on the forward strand.
ATATATATATATATATATATATATATATATATATATATTAGTAACTCAAACTAATTATCTCAAGTAAAGTGGAACAGGCTCAAGATCCTAACACTCGAACTCCCACCTTGCACCACGAGACAACACTGATTACACCACTAGTACTAGTGCTACTACACACAAATATCAACAAGACATAACATCAGACAATCTTAGCACAACCACACAACAAGGTGAACATAAGTAAGCACTGAACAAACGTGGTGGTAACAGACATTAACACTCTGAGCTTGCCTACTGACTGCCTACACCTCCTTCACTTGTCTACCCATTTCTAATCTAGCTCTCGATCTCCACTGACCAATTCAACTTTTCACAAGCTAACCAATATAGAACCATTGCAGGAGAATTCTTGGGCCCAACAACAGTTCTATTCTTCACCGTCCTCAATACCACCCTTGCTAATATCATAACTTCTGCAGTGCTCCCAGTGGTTTGCTTTACTATACACTCAAAATTTATTCAATCTGTACATAGACCCATAACTTCTGCACAATACTAATAATAACATATTTCAGCCTAGAATTATTCCCCAAAATCCTAATTACATACCGTATACACTACAAGAAATAGAGAATCAACAAATAAACTATAGATGAGAAATAGAAACCTATAAGATATATTGAGATGAGTAATAATATTAAATAGATAATGCATATATATTTAGACTTATATCAACCTGCGCAAGAGAAAAAAATTTGCAATGAGTTTGAACTTCTTAAGTTCCACTGATTCTACTGCCACAGTTAGGAAGATCCCTCCACAAACTGGTTACATGTGGGATAAAACTTTTAGAATTCTGTGTAATATATTTTATCAAATATCACACTTAAGTGCATTGCACCCTCATCCCTTAAACTAAAGGAAAGACCTGGAAAATAACAGCTAATTTTCATTTTTATTTCATACAGTTTATTTCCATGTTACTTTTTATGGTAAACATACACAGAAAACTAATATGATTGAGGCATTACTTATTGAACTTTTTAATCAACATTACCATAAGATAATTTATCTAGCTATGAGTCCCCAAAAGCAAGGAAAATTTTTACCACATTGGCAACCCTGATGCTTCCTTTTCGGTATGGCTGTTGGTAACAAACACTGGTGGCTGAGGTTAGAGTTCACTCATCATGATCCTTCCTCCAGTACAGTTACTTTTGAGCGGCAGTTAGTGTAAGAACTAACCACTTTTTTAAATTTCAAAACCACATTTTTTTTTTTACCATAGGTCCTTCAATAATTTTATGTGGTCGGGGGTGTCTTTTATATGGGCTACCCTTGTTATTGGCAGTTTGTTCATCTTGTTTGATTGTTATCAATTTGGTAGCCATTGTTTTGCAACCTAAATTCTTCTTCTAGATGGAATAGCAGGACACGTCAGGAATTTCTCTCTCCAACCCTGTCTGGAGTTGACCTTCCTGCGGGAGTTATAAGGAATATGACCCCCATGAGAGGTTGTTTTAGTTTAGCTGCAAAGGTAAGATACGTAATCTTTCTTCCCACTGTAAATTATGCTGTTCATGTCCTGACAACAAAACGACTGTCTATGTGAAGCACCAAAAGTTATTACAGCGAAATAGAAGACGTTTCAAGGAAAAGAGAAAGTCCATGGGTAATGTAGATTTATTTGATCCCCTCAGTTATAGGGATTCCAGTCCTGACATGCGGTCCTCTCCCTTCTCAATCGGCTGTTTTGCCCATTGACCCGTGTGCCTCAGAGTCTAGGTTTAGTTCATCCGAGTCTTCTTGGAGAAAGAAGTTAGAAGTTTTACAGCAGAACTTAGACAAGAATATAACTGTAAAGTTTAATAAGTTGACAGAAAAATTGGAATTGTCTTTTAATTAAATGATTAATAACATTGTTGATTCCTTTTCAACTCCTTGTCAAGCACCTGTCGACACTACCTCAGGTAAAAGTAAGACTGATCTTCGTCTTGCAAACCCTAATAAGGGGTACACCTAAAAGAGTCAAGTCTGGGTGGGTGCCTGAAGGTAAGGTACCTAACAATTCCTATAGTGTTTCAATACAGTACCAAAGAGCACTTGGGTGAGATTAGAGGTTTAGGACCTAGTGTTAGACCTAAGATATTTTATCATCAATCGTCAACTAGAGGGCAGGGAAAGGTCTGGATTATGGGTCTGATTTAGGTGAGAAAGGGGATGATGAGGTTATACCTAGAAGTTCGGATCTCACGGATCCCCTGAATGAGGAGCAGGATAATAGAGTTCAGGAAGATCTTTGAATTAGTATTAGAGTTTCTCCATTTTGATAATCCTAAAGTTTAGCCCCGCCTCCCCCCCCCCCATCTCATTGTCTTACAAAAGGAGTCTTTTTGGACAGCCGCATACTCCACTACAGTATCCTTTTACCCAGAACTTGCAAAAGTTGGGTCAGATGTCTTTACTAAATTAGCTAAGCTGGTAAACTATGGGATGAAACGTTTTTTATCCCTCCTTAAACTCCATAAGGTAGTTTATTGAGTGGCAGACGATTCATCCTTTGACAAACTCCTGATAGCTGAAGACAGAGTTTTAGCACCTTTGAGGAGTTCTGGGCCTGTACCTCTGCTTCTTCGGTTCATAAAGATTCTATTGCTTCCAGTCTGCAGACCTTTATTGTCTTCTGAAGGCATCAGAGATTAGTTTCTCTTCTGCCCTCCTCTGTCACAGTTCATCAAAGGGCTCTATTCTTGTCCACTTCTCCCTTCAGGGAACTCCTTTTTTATGGTAAGGTTTACTCAGAAGTGCTTCCAACCATTTAAGTAATCTTTACATGGAAGCACTGAGAGCCTTATCTAAGGTGTTCTCTTTTGGCAGTCCTTCCTATTTCTGGAAGCAAAACGTAGGTGAGTTTCGGAGGAGTTCAGCCCTCTTCGTCTTCATCCCTTGCTGCTGTTGACTCTCCCTTGTTAGGCCCTTCTTCTCAACACCCCGATCCTTCGACTTCCCTGTTAGGGTTTTTTTCCAGTAGACAACGTAGAACGTCTTGGCATTCAGGTAAAGCTGGAGGTAAATTATAATCGAAGGGAATATCTGCTGCTTCCTCATGTGGAAGTAAGGGTTTTCAGGGATAAGAGCCATATCCTCTTTTGGAGTAGCCTGTCCGGACCTTCCTCTCAAACCATTGGCCAACTTATCTTCAGAGAGGAGGGGACCAGTGGGTGGTGGAGGTTTATATGTTGGGCTACCATATCCTATTTGCTTCAAAACCTCCCATTCCTGCTCGTTCACTCAGGTTCGACAGTTATGCCCCCTAGTCCATCAAAGTATGGACTTTGTCGAAGGAGTTATTAGCTCTCGTGAAGAAGGGCGCCATCAAGGTAGCTCCCCTTCTCCTGGTTTTAATTCAAGGAGGATTGTGGTTTAGAAGGCTTCAGGGGCCTGGTTGTCCAGTCTGTTCTTGCGTTAGTCCAACAAGGGGATTAGATGATTTTAATAGATCTAGGAGATGCCTATCTTTAGGTCCCGATTCACCAACGCCACGAAGCAGGGATGATTCACTCCCAGATCCCTTGCTCTGGTCTCACTAGAGCTCCTAAAGACTTTGTAAGAGTAATGGCTTCTGTGTCAGTCATCTTACATAAGGGAATTAGGATGTTGTGTTATCTGGACGACTGGTTAGCCCAGGTGTCCTCTCTCTAATACTGCCTCCAGGCAAGGGATCTAGTTCTGGCTCTATGTCAAGAGTTTAGAATACTTGTAAATTTAGGGAAGTCCTCCTTGATCCGGTTGCAAAACACCACTTATCTTGGGATCTTCTTGGACAAAAGGATTTTGAGGGTTTCTCCTTCACAGATGTAAATAGTAAAACTTCTTAGACATCAGAAAAATTTCTGTCCTCAGAGAAGTCTCCTGCATTCTTAAGGAGGTCTCTTTTTTGGGGAGACCTCGTTAATCCAGTTGATCCCTGGAGGGGATATCAGAATGAGATCACTTCAGTTTACCCTTCAGTGGAGTTGGACTTCATTTCCAAAGAGATTCCACTTGGCCTCTCCTCTCAATGTAGGAAAGATTTTCTTTGGTGGTCTCAAAGAGACCGCCTCAAAGCGGGGATGGATCTATGCTCCTTTTCTCTGGACATCATCTTTTGGTTCAATGCCTCGAATGAAGGCTGGGGAGCTCATTTAGTTTAAAAAAAATTTTGGGCCTGCTTCAATAAACTGGAGAGAACTGGTATTCAGGGGCAGTTTCAGTAGACAATGTGATGGCCATTCCATACCTGAGAAAATTAGGGCACCTGTTCATAGTCGCTCAATCAAGAAGTCTGCGATATTTTGCTCTAGTCAGAAAAGAAGAGGATTTCCGTGGTTCCCCAGTTTATCCTAGGATGCCACCACCTTCTGGCGGATGTTCTGTCAAAGGGAAATCGGGTACAGGGTTTGTAGTGGACTCTTTGTCAGGATGACCTCAAGGACCTCAGGAGGAGGTGGCCAGTTATATCTGATTTGTTTGGGCCCCCTCTGTACTTTCAATGCCAAGTCTTTTTCTCTCTGTTCCAGAATCCCCAGCGACTCGGAGGGCCTTCAGGCATATGCCTTCCCCCTTTCTATCTAACCAGGGTGGCTGTAAACTAGACGAGTTAAACCAATTATCTTTCTTTGACCCTCATTGCTCCTTTTGCCCTCAGAAAGAGGAGGTCTCTGACCTCTTGGAGGTCATAGTGGGGCCTCTCTTACATTTGCCAGAGAGACCAGATCTACTCAAACAGCCCCATTTTCATCCTTATCTTCAGGGACTGTTAGAGGTTCTCCAGGCAAGAAGAATTTTTGTCCAGTCTCTAGTCAGTTAGCCTTAACCAGGCGGTGCTCTATACACCTAGTTCATCAAGCCAATTGAACATTTTTTCGCCGCTGTTGTCAGATGAAAGGTCATCCTTCTTTGAGACCCACTCTCCCTAAAATTGTGGAATTCTTGGTCAATCTTTATAAAAATAGAGGTTTGTCTCCCCTTCGCATCAAGGGTTACTGATATATACTGTCATATACATTCAATGCGAGATATCTAAAGATATCCTCTTCTCACATTCTTAGAGATGTTGTTTGTTCTCTAGAATAAGGGGTGGCCAGCTATGCATCTTTCCCTTATCAAACATGGTCAACTCTCAGGAGTGGTTATGCATTCATTAGATGCTTTTGAGGATTTAGAAGCAGATTTGCCCTGGAGACCTTCCCGATTCTAGTTATCTGTCATATGCTTCCTCTTCTTCCTCTGTTAACGTCTAGAAGGGTTATTGGTTTCTATTGACAAAACTTCGAAGCTCTTGTTTTGTCTCTCTTTACTCAGTTTTGGGGCTTTGTTATGATAGATCCTTTCTCTTGAAGGCAGGTTCCACATAGGGTTTTTATTTTATAGTCTTCAATTCTCTATGGAAATTATAGAGTAGACTTTGATTTCCTAATTGAACCAATTTTACTTGGAGTCACTTCTAAGTCTTTAGCCCTCCTCACATTCTTTGTGAGAACTGGTTCAGCTCTGGTCATCATCACCAAGGTTTTTTTTTTTAAGTTGCCTGTCTCTGGGTCTCGTTCTATCTTGGTGAAGAAGTAGTTTGGAGAGATGCCAGCTTTCTCGTTCGCCAGAGAAGACATGTTTGCTTTCACCTCCGCCGTCGTCTGGCATGTTTCCAAAGGGATTGGCTTAACTAGTCTCTTTTTGATGACGAGTAGTATGTATTCTCTTGGTGCCTTTCTTTTCGTATTTAGAACTATGCTCGAGTCAGGGATACACTTCTTCTATTGCAGAGATATTGTTAGATGAAAGGTTGTCCTTCACCTTTCGAGTGAATTTGTGGATGATCACGTTCTGGACTAACCTTCAATTCTCCATAGGCATAATTGGTTGCAGTCCACTTTGAATCAGGTAAGAATTGTTCAGCTGTATGTTTGGTGTTTTCTCACTCTATTTAACGATTGTTTGTTTCTCCTATTCTGATAAAAAAGGGAAATTATACCAGTTCTCTCTTCTTTGCCAATGTAGATATTGGGATAATAAATTATCCTGAGGTAATGTTTATTAATATGGCATTTTTATAATAAAATTAATTTTGATAATACTTATCTGGAAAATTTACTAGTGCGAGCCATTCTTACCAACTTCTGAAATTTCACAAATGGAGACAAAGGGAAGTCAATTCTCGACTCAGCCGTCAGTGTTACCAACGATGGTACTGAATAGGAGGTATCAGGGTTGACAATGTGGTACAAATTTAGGTGGGTTATTGGGAGTCAGGGCTAGCTAAATTATCCAGGGTTTACCGTTATAGCCTCTATTTGTTGGTGTGAGAATGTTATACGCACACATTAGTTGTTCTGTCTCATATCTCTTCAATGTGATATAGAATTATTTAGAGTTGTAGGTTACTTCTTGAATAAGTCAAAGTTAAATTAACTTCAAACAAATTTATTGTTAACTCCATCAGTGGAATATGGATGGTTTGGTCGGAAGACCATTCCGTATGAAAATATAAGTAGAACTAACAAAACATAGGTTTGCGTTGATAACGTTATATTAGTTATCTCAGCATTTATTACAAATATGATTACACAAGATTATAATCGGAAGTCATCTGGTTCCATGTAGAGATCAAAGGTCAACTGTTTCTCACGGGATGCTTGTGATATGTTGACTCTACATAAATAATGTTACCTATGCAATGATTTAGCTTGGTCTTACTTTCGCATCCTGTTATGGCTTGTCGTTCACACACTTCAACTTCTCCAATGATCCCTTGGGTCATGGGTCTATAATGTATATATTACATTAGCTCGGACAGCTACCTTCAAATATTTGAATAACAAAAATTACATTAAAAATATGTATTCTAGTAGTGTGACTGGATATATATTTTAGCCATAGCCATAAATAAGTGATTAAGGATGAATATGCAAATAAGTATATGTTAAAAAATACATACCTAACGGACATAGTCAAAAATAAACAAAAATGCATGGATAATACAGATCTATATATGGTATATTACTAGCAAATGATTATGTGGTACCCCCCCAAAAAAAATGAATGTACATATGAATTGTTAACTTGTTAAAGAATAGTTGTAACCTTTGTCAAAAATACAGATTACTGTAATACGGTAACTAATAAAGAATATTTGTTACCTTGGTAAAGATATAATTAAAGTGCACAAAAAAAAATTCCTGGTACGTACACGCACCACGGTTTCATATATATATATATATATGTATATATATATATATATATATATATATATATATATATATATATATATATATATATATATATATATATATATATATATATATATATATTTTATATATATAAAATATATATTTTTAACATATAGGGCTTATATATTTTATTAGATGCCCAAGAGATACATTTTTTTTAACATATAGGGCTTATATATTTTATTAGGTGCCCAAAATATACTTTTAAAAAGTTTTTAAAATGCAAATGTCCTAGAGTCTCTTCAACTACATATTACTAGCGTACTGACCGCTTTTCATACACTTCACTGTTCTAGACAATTGTACCCCTCGAGTCAATGAAATGGCCAATTTCAAACGGCTCTAAAATGTGAATGCTTTCAAAACACTTGGAGTGTTGTCTGGACATGGCAAAACGTTCCTCTTGAGCTCCACATGTTTTTGCCTTAACCTACGCCAAACGAAGATGTTAACAGCGATAAAAATCATCACCGTAACGCTGATTGATGCCAGCAACACGTAGAAACAAAGATTCCCCTCTGCATAAGTCGGTGACGGGTGGTCCATCTCGGTTAATTTCATCAACCGGTTAGCCACTCGTGCATTGTATGGGAGAGGTAAGGATGGGATTGTAGTGGTCCACGTGAAATTCCCTGATGATAGTGTTAATTCCTTGGACCGTGTAATTCGGGGACGTACCGATGCAACCGTCAGCTGCTACGAAGACCTGGGAGTGGGATGTGGATCCGTCCAGGCATGATATATTGAAGCCGGCCTTATCGTATCGTATCCACGAGCCGTTGTTCAATCTGCAATTGAACTTATTATCGTCAAAAGGATAAAGTTTTTTCAGACAATTTTCATATGTTTGGGAGAAAGCACCGTTTAGCACTATACCTAACTCGCATGAATCCATTAATATTTTATGGAATTCAAAGGAGTCAGCTGTACATACTTTATTATTCATTGCTTCTGAACAGTAAGTTAATTAATCTAAGTCTTTAATGACCATATATGTTTCCTTATCAGGGGAAATCAATACGTGTCTTGTTAAACTACATATTACTGGACTTGAGTTATTCGACATGAATGTCGGGAATGGTGATATCTTGTATGATTGCCAGGCATTGGAAGAATCAAAGGGAACTGTAATCATGATCCTGTAATTTTCAACGCTTACTGTAATTAAGCTATAATAAAATTCTAACCTATGGGCATCTAACAAAGGAACATAACCTATTTTCTCACGTCCGTTCTCCAAAATTAACGTTAGGTCTTTTATTGGCAAGAGATGTGGTGATAAAACACCTTTAGTTGCTAACCTAATACCTTCCACATAGTCTTTTGATTTCTCAAAGAAATGTGCAATTTTAGTATGGATATGATCTATTTTTGAATTATAATACGTTAATGTTGCCAGCAAGTTTTGTACTTCCATAATCTGACTGATTTTACTAGAATGTTCGTTCCCAACTCATTATTTGATTAATCGATGTTAATTGATTCCTTAGTTCTGATAAAACTAGTTTGTTTTCATGTTCTAAAAACTCAATTTTCTTATTTTGATTACTGATTTTAAGACGATTTGAAATCCCTAAGCCTAAACTTGCAACAGATCCAAAGAAGTTTAGAGCAGCAAAAATAAATGGGTTACGTCTTTCAAGGTTAGTGTGTCTCACTGTCCACATTAGAAGGTCACGAGCCAAAGATTCTGCCTCGTAAGTCTTATTTTGCAAGTCGTGTGATAGCATTTCTGCCACGCTTAGTGTCGGTGCAAGCGAACTCTCTGTATTAAAAGGAAAATGTCGTTTTTGCATTTCATTTAATGAAGCAGCAAACCTTGAAAGGTCGCTCTTTAAACTAGTGACGTCATTCTCTAGGAGAAAAATAGCTCACATATTTACTTCTATAATTATATTGCTTGCTGTAATAAAAACGTCTTCTGTTCTCTCTACTATAGTGCCATATTTAAAATCTATACTTTTAGTTTTAGGGCTCTTCCCACTCGAAAAAAAATGTCTGAGCGAACAATATCACCCCTAACAATAAAAGCTTCATTTTGGAAACCTGCAATGAGAAAAATATATGTAATTACTCCTGTATTAAAAAGGGAAAAACATGTTTACATACAAATATTATACAAGTTTCATAGATACAAAAATTTCCCTCACTTCCTGCTCTCTTATTTTAATTTCTTATGTGAGTTAATGGTACAATTCTCTCATCAGTGGGTTGTTATACATTTTGATCTCTAAATCTATTGGCCGTTAATGTTTCCAAAATGTTAAATGGGCCTTCAAACTTATGTGTCAGTTTGTAATTGAGTCCTTTAAGTACATTTACCTGTATGTATACATTATCACCCACGGTATATGTTTTAGTTGGCTTTGCTATTTTATCATGATTCCTTTTCATTATAATTTGTGATTCTTCTAAATTCTTTCGAAGGATATCATGTTGACTTATGCTTGCATTTATAACTTTCTTTAAAGGATTTGATAAATTAGTTGTAGGAGTTAATACATGGAAAGGCGTTCTATCTGGGGTACCATACAATGCCTCGTGCGGCGACATTTTAATACATACATGATATGAGTGATTCAGAGTACTTAGCACTGCAGGTATTGCAATATCCCAGTTGGGGTCGGATCCCCCTAGTGTAACTTAGTATGTTTAAAACTTTCCTATTCGCTCTTTCCACTAGCCCATTCGACTCTGGGTGATAGATCATGGTATTGATTTTCTTTATGATAAGGAATTCACACAATGAGTTCAGGAAATGATTATTAAACTCTCCACCTGAGTATGAGATTATTATGTGTGGAATTCCATATTTACAAATGTAACACTCGTAAAACTTCCTAGCGCATTCAATCGCGGTTTTAGTTTTAAGCGCTATCAGTTCTGTATATCAAGTCAAAGCATCTATAATTACTAAGAGGTGCTTATTTCCTCTGACTCGTAAAATTCTGTTAATAAATCTAAATGTATTCTTTCAAAGGGTTGATTGGGCACGGGATAAGCCCCTAGGCTAACAGTTGTTTTCATGTGCCCTTTGTTTTCCTGACAAGTGTGACAATTAGCTATGTGCTTTTTTATATCTGTAAGCATCGTATGCTAATAAAACGATGATTTGGCTTTCTGTGACATTGTGGAGAACCCTGGGTGTATTTGCATGCAACCAATTTTGGACAGTGAGTATAAGTGAGATTGGTACCACTACCTGGTCGTTAGTCACCTGTTGTATATTGCAGGTTTTCTTTGTCACAGATCTACACAGAATATTATCCTTGATTATATAATTCTTCTGCATATACTTTATATATTCCTTTCCCTTAGAATTTCCTTTCAAAGCATTTATGATTTTTCTAATTTCTGATCTTTTCTTTGCTCAGTCTGTATTAATTCAGCGCTCCAGCCCAGATCTTCCTGTTCAAATACAGTTTTAACTATAGGCATGGATCTTGATATATCTATTAATTCAGCTAATGGCTCCGTACAAGATGACACGGGGTTGCGTGATAAAGCATCAGCAATGATATTTGCTTTCCCAGGTAAATACCCGATCCTAGCACCAAAGTCTTGGATGATCAAATGCCACCGAGTTTGTTTGGGGCTGTGACTAAAGCCTTTAAAGATGTCGGTTAGGGGCTTATGATCAGTAAGAACCTTGATGGGATAACCGTATATTATGAACTTAAAATGCACTAGTGAATTAACAATAGCTAGCCCTTCCTTGTCTATTACTGCATATTTATTTTCGGAAGGTCTCAGTTTACGTGAATAAAAAGCTATCGGGAAAAACTGTTTGTCGTATTGCTGAAGCAATACCCCACCTACTCCTAAGTCTGAGGCGTCTGTTGCAATGAAGAATTCCTTACCGAAGTCAGGAAATTTTAAGATAGGAGAACTACACAGTTCATCTTTCAAGGTATTAAACACCTGTTGATGCTGCTCAGACCATATGAAATCTACGCCCTTCTTCGTAATATCGGTTAGGGGAGCGGCTATTCTTGAATAATTGGGTATAAAACGCCTGTAATATCCACTACACACCAGAAATTGCTGCATTCCCTTGACATTAGTAGGTATCGGAAAGTTACGGATAGCCGACACCTTATCGTGGACTACTTTAAGACCTTGGCTAGGCACCGTAAAACCTAAACAGACTAATTCTGTTTTGAAGAATTCACACTTACTATTCTTTACCCTTAAGTTATGCTGTCTTAGTCTCTGTAGTACTAGTTCCAGTTTACGTAGATGTTCTTCTAAGGTATTAGAAAAGATTACAAGGTCGTCCATATAGGCATGCAATATGTCCCCTAGCCAGTCTCCAAACACTATGTTAATCATTCTAGTAAATGTTATGGGAGCACAACGTAAACCAAAAGGCATACGCAAAAATTCATAATATCCCCTGGCTGTGCAGAAGACAGTGTATGGGATACTATTTTCTTCTAATGATATATGGTGAAAGCCTTTAAGTAAGTCCAGACTGGTAAAATATTTGTTCTGACCTAGCAAAGATAAAATATCGTCAGTACATGGCACTGGGAATCGATCAGGGATCGTTTCTTCATTTAAGCAACGGAAGTCTACGCAGATACGCCAAGGTCGATCTTTTTTCGGTACAACTATTAATGGAAAATTATAAGGGCTGTTCGATTTCCTAATGACTCCTTCTTCTAGCATTTTACCTACTTCATCATTTATCTCATTCTGAATTTCATAGGGAGTCTGTACGAGGGTACATAGATAATTTTCTGCTTGCCTTTTAACCTTATTTGATGTTCTATTATATCCGTTTTACCTAAGGATCCATCCGTAGTGGAGAAAACATCATAATATTGAGTTAAAAGTCCAAAAAAATTTCTGCTTAATTTCCTCTTCTTGAATGTCTTTACTGATTTTATTTCTAATAGATTGCAATAGGGATTCATCCGCAACTGATTGAGCGTGATTGATTTCAGCGACAGTAAGAATACGATGTTTATAAACTTCTACATCCAAGATATGTTGATTTTTGTGAATTAATAAAGTGGTATTTAAATGATTACAGTCTTCAATATTACATTGTTGTTGTGAGCCGACTGTATAAATAGCTTGTGTGACGGACAATCCGTTAGTTTTCAAAGTGTCGGAAAGGATTAATATTTCAGATCCTGAAAAAGTTTTTTTACTCGCTCTATTATATTCAAAGTTACATTCGGTTCGATAGATTGCGTGCAAGATGATTTTACGGGGAACGAGAATTCTGTTGGGTCGCGTATATTATTTCTTTATTCATGAGACAAGTGATTGGTTCTTCAACGTACGTTACTGTTTTATTTGTCGTCTCCTTTTTATCCAAAACTGATTTTGAGGTATTAGAAGACTTATAGAATTTTCCTTTGATATACACGCCATGTTTGGCAGGGGCTAATATAATGTTTTGATTGCCCATAGACGGGTATCCTATAATTACAGCTGGATACATATCAATGTTTTGTACAACAATAAAGGTATCGGCAAACGTGCGCTTACCGACCTTGTACTGAACATGAGTTACACCTATTATATTTAATTAATTATTTCCTATACCCGAGAGCCTTACTCGGGACTTCTCTATAGGGAAGTTCGAAAATAACAAGTGATGAGTCCTCAAATCCATGATATTACGAGGACTACCAGAGTCAAAAAATAATGTAAAGGATCGGTGTTCTAAATTTACAGCATATAATGTTGGTTGTGACTCATTTTGGCTTATTATTGCGTGAATTTGTTGCAAATGTACGGGAACCTGCACTGCTTTATTTGATTCGGCCGTGTGTTTCATAGGAAAATCTATTGCCTCACAATGATCCGGTAAATTATTAAATGGATTATTTGATACAAAGGGTGTTGATACGAATGATCCAACATCACTCTCTTCCCCATTGGAGTTAATTGCTTTGCTTTGCACATTCTGAAAATTCGTCTGACCTTGCGAATTCTGGGCAGACTGCCCAGGAACAGAGTTATTTGAAGCACTATTTGTTTGTTTTTTATTTTGAACTGCATTGCCGTTTGGCTGTTTCTTCTTATTGAACTGAGGATTTTTCGATTTATTTCCATAGGGAATTGACTGTGAAATTGACTGTGTGTTTCTAGGATTTTGTTGTTGATTAAGCTAGTAGCATCGACTATATGAATGAGTTGAACTGTTATGTATTGAACAAAATCGCGTTCTGCAGTCTGCAATCAAGTGACATTGACGTTTGCAATTATAACACGTCATCCCTGCAACTTGATTATTATTAACTACGTTTACTTGTTGTGGCTTAGTTTCATTTTTTGCAAAAACTTGAGTAAACAAGGGATCAAGATCAGTACACTTAGACATGTGTTTCTTTATCTGTTTATATACATCTAATTCTGTACTTTCGGGCGTTAACTTTTTATCAAAACACCACACTAAAGCTTCTGGCAACATAATTGTCATACAAGTTAAATACATTAATCGTAAGAAATCTTTCACGGCGATGTTATCTCCTGTTCCCCATGTGGAATTACCTAAAATATCTTGATATTCATTAAGCCTATCGGCAATGAGAGCCGCTCTTTCTATAACATTAAGCTGAGTCATAGAGGCTTGATTAAGTGTATTTCTTAATGTTAAAACTACATCTAAGGCTTCTTCACTGCCATAGATCGCACGTAGCCCAACTTTGAAATCGTCCCATGTAACTGCCTCTTGAAAAAAAAAAACTCCCCTAAGATACGCGCTTGCATCTCCTTTAGCAAACTCTATAAAACTTTTAGCTTCTTGTAATTGTACAAATAGGTCTGTGATATATTTTGCTTTTAAGTAAGCGTCAACTGATGATATCCAAGACTCGACATTCTGAGGTAAGAACCCATTGACCCGACCTTGAAAAGGAACGATAGCCGATCTAGCACTCACTAGGGTTAGTACGGGAGCAGGGTTACTCGGTCCGGGAGTGGGGTTACTAGGTCCGGGATTCACAGGAGGCGTCATGTTTACTTTAACTTTTTTTTTTCTATCTCTATGAATCCTTGCGATCCTATCAAAATCTCTATATGAATAAAGACGTCCACTGCGTAAACGCATAAGCACTATACAATAAAGATATGTTGCAGATTATGATAAAATCCCCCAAAATAATGATATTAAGACAAAGACATTTCCCGAGAACTTCTGAAAGAAAACGGAATTAGTACAGAGAAAAAAAATTCTAGATGAGAATTCGAAGTTGAATATAGATTCCTTTAATGAAGGAAAATGAAGATTTGCAAATAACTCGTGACATAAAACACTTCACTGCATAAAACTGAATTAATAAAGAATGTACTTAGCTTTCAGTATATATGGGCGATGATCGATGACGTCATTTCCTCTCTCTCTCTCTGGTTTTGCAAGAGTTTAGCTGGTTGATGAATGTTTCGATTTGATTTCCCGTCGTGTTGTTGAATGTTTATTTCCTGGATGTGATTCTTGAATGTTTGCTCAGTAAACGTTGATAAAGTTGAAAGACATTCCTTCGTCTTCTTAAGATGTTTTAATGATGTATGTTGATTGAAGATCCAGTTCCTCAGTTTGTATAGCATTTATAGTTGACGTTCGATGCGTTCATTTCTTCGGTGGACGTAGATACTTTGTCGAAATTGTAGATTCATTACTGTTGTAGTTTCTGGTTGTTATAGTTGTATTCTCAGGTTGTTAAAGTTGTAACCGCGGCCACCAATTGTTGGTGTGAGAATGTTATACGCACATAATCGTTGTTCTGTCTCATATCTCTTCAATGTGATATAGAATTATTTAGAATTGTAGGTTACTTCTTGATTAAGTCAAAGTTAAATTAACTTTAAACAAATTTATTGTTAACTCCATCAGTGGAGTATGGATGGCTTGGTCGGAAGATCATTCCGTATGAAAATATAAGTAGAACTAACAAAACATAGGTTTGCGTTGATAACGTTATATTAGTTATCTCAGCATTTATTACAAATATGATTACACAAGATTATAATCGGAAGTCATCTGGTTCCATGTAGAGATCAAAGGTCAACTGTTTCTCACGGGATGCTTGTGATATGTTGACTCTACATAAATAATGTTACCTATGCAATGATTTAGCTTGGTCTTACTTTCGCATCCTGTTATGGCTTGTCGTTCACACACTCCCAACTTCTCCAATGATTACATATTCATTATGACCATTTAAAAGACAGCTTGTACTTACAGTTCGGTTAAGAAGGCATAACAATTTTTAAGTAGTAGTTATATATAGAGCAGAAAGAAAATCGCCCTAAATCTAAGCCCAATATATGTGAATTTACCACATTCTATATCTTATAAGGGAGTTGAGCTGATAAGTGGGAGAGAGGTTTCAGGTACTGAATGTAAGGAAATCATGGACTATTACTTGAATAGATATGCAAGTAGCCTTTTTTTTTTTTATAAATGTAATTAGTACATTTTATAAAAATGAAAATTGTCTCCTTTCACGTGGTGTGTTTCCATATAAATACTAAAGGTTTTACTTTTTTTTTGATAAAATATGGGTATGTGCTGTAATAGTGTTTAGTAATTATTAAAACAATGGTCCCAGTCAAACTAGCCCCTAACAAATCAGGTACTCTATTCAAATTAATAAAAAAAAACTGCAATGTTGGCTATTCAAGGATTATATAATGTCTTAAATTAACCCAAGTTAAAGGAAAGCAGTTTTCAGTCAGTTGACGTGTTTAGATTTCCTGATGTTGGATTTTTTCTTTCTTTTTCGGAAATGTCTTATTGTTTTTGCCCTATTTGTTGTGAAGTGCTTTTCCTGGTTATGTGGAAAGGAAAGACATGCTGTAATAGTAATGAAAAATAAAATCCATAATATGCCAAGTGCTGGGGGCTATTCATTATTGTTTTTTTGTTTAAATAGTCATTGCTAATTCGTTTAGATGATAATATTAAAGGTGTACCCTATTGACATAAGATTAATGCAAATCTGGACTGTTTAGGTAGACTTAGATATTTTGAGGTGTCAGAACATGGTTTTTAGTTGTTACTTAAATATATAATGTAATTTTCTTGTTTTCTCTCCGATTCCATTATGTGCTCATTTTTAAACTCATCTCTTTACAGTAGTTATAAATTTCTGGTTTTCTTTTTATTGAGTGATTCTATGGATCATACTACATAAATGATTATATTATGATACTGAAGTAATTGTTATTTATGGCATGTTGGAAAACAAGTGATGATTCTTCTTTTCTTGCTAGCCTACAGCATTCAATGGTAATGATAAGTTGTATGTTTTCCGACACAATTGCGTAGTGAGTAAAATATACCACACGTTATATTTTAAATTGTTGTTTACTAAGTATGAAAATATAATTGGTATATTTTATGTATTTTACACTTGATGTTTTATTGAAAAGGGGTAATTATAGTCAGTGTAATAATGAATATTGTCATAAAAAAGATAGTTTTATTGATAACTGTTTAATAGATAACTGCATATTTTCATGATTATGAATTTTTTTTTTAAAGCACAATGCAAAATTATTTACGCATTAAAATTTATACAACGCAATAAAATTTTTAATTGATACAAAGGCTTTTGTTGTTTTCTCTTATTATTTTATTGGTAGAAAAGATTGACTTGAAAACGATCAAGCTATACTGTATGCTTAAAGGAGTGTTAAAGATGACAAAAAAAAAAAAATATACATACCTTGTGAAACAGTCCTTTAGGATGCCTTATAGGAAGAATACATTGCCTCTGCACAAACACAAAACCCCGTCCTTTAACAGGAGTATGCTTTCAATTTGGTTGTTAAAATTTATAATTAGGTGTCGATAGTTACAGCCCCCTGCTTGCTTACTGAGTACTTAGCCACTTTGTTCACAGCTTCCTGAGAGTAGTCCACAGATGTACTCCCAGCATCTTATTTGTTTGGCTGTTTTAATTTTTAATTTTTTTCTTTTAGATAATGGATTTGGTGATTGATAGAAGGGTCATTGCATCACTCCTACTATTTCCCTACCCATGGGAAAGACAGTGCTGCACTTGCCCTTTCTTCCCTCATCCTGATTCTTGTTGCTACTTCAAGGATTAGAATGGGGTGATAGATCTTGTCAAGTTCAGAAGGCCAATTGATAGTAATGGCATTATTTTGCTCCTATCGTTTCTCTCTCCCTGAGGGGCATTTGAGTACTCTATGCCCTGCTAGTCAGGTTTGAATGGCACTAGTGCTTCTCTCTCTCTCTCTCTCTCTCTCTCTCTCTCTCTCTCTCTCTCTCTCTCTCTCTCTCTCTCTCTCTCTCTCTCTCTCTCTCTCTCTCTCTCGAGAAAAGAGGAGTTACGTGCCAGGAACTGTCCTTTAGGAATGAACCATCGATACATGCCGCTCCTGCTTACTTCATTCCGAAAATAGTCTCCATACCTCAAGAAAAAACCGAGCATATGGACTCCATGAGCGTTTCGCTCTCCAGGTTTTCATAACAGAAAAATCTTCCGAATCTTTGAGAGACATCAAGCACTCATTTTCCAGCTTTCGAGCAAGTGTGCACAACACCTTCATCTAGACTTGAATTTCTTCAGATCTTGATCTCGCACCTGCTTGCACTACGGATGGCACGTGCTCTCCTGTCTGTGCGCGATCATCAAAAGGTAGTGCTGAAAAGTTGTATATCTGCGAAAGAGAAATTACAGTGGAATATAACGTTTCTGCAGTAATTCTTACGTCTCTACAATAATTTCAAACAATGTTAGATTGGTAAGGAATATGGTATTTTAATTATTTTCTATTTTCTACAAGGTGACTATATACCATATAGCGATAGTTACAAAATTCTTCTAATATTCTTTGTAGAGATACAGAAAGAAATTGCTCTCTATTAGATAATATCTTCTGTCTCATCAAAGTAGTCATCTTGGGATGCGTTGATGCCTTTTCGCGTCAATAAATTGTTTGCCGTGAGTGGTCCAATGACACAATTAGCTTCTCTACTAGTGTTTAAATTTTGAACACAACCAAAAGTCGCTTTACAGTCATAATGTAAGAAAGAAAAACCTGAAAAAGAAAAGCCGAAGCCCTATGCTGAAAAGCTCACATCAAAAAGGTTTAAGACATGATTTTTCGGTGGATTCCCGGGAGCCACCATTGGCTCAGAAACGAAGGGTAGTCTCCCCTCTGGCAATAAAATTCCAAATTGCTACATCGTACATTTTACTATTAAAAGAGAACAAAGAAATTGAAATATATATATATATATATATATATATATATATATATATATATATATATATATATATATATATATATATATATATACTGTATATATATATATATATATATATATATATATATATATATATATATATATATATATATATATATATATATATATATATATATATATATATATATATATATATATATATATATAGTATATTCCCAAGCCCCCAAACTCACCTGCTTTACATTAAATAATCTGATACACAAGAGAAAACCTCCAAGCTCTGAGAATAATATATAACTTCCAGACGATAATATATATGAACACTGAATATCTAAAGGTCTCTTTACATTACACTCAAAACAAAACTGGGTGATTCCTTTACTTTTAACAGGAACTAATCTTAAATTAACCTTTTACTTCGGTTCTTAGTCAGGGGATACGAGCATATACTGAAATAATTATTGGTGATAGAAATAATACACTCTATACAAAAATAAATATATTTTATATAAATAACAATTTTGAAATTAATACAAGAATAAATCCTTCAAAATTTAAAGCTAAAGGAGAACTTAAACAAAGCCAGAATGACACTTTAAAGAAATTATACAATAATTTGTTTCGCTAAAAATTGATTTAAGAAAATATTTAATTTTGACAATTAAAGAAAAAAATTGACACTCTAACACTATAGGAAATAAATCAATTTTACACATACGTAAGTGTTACTCTTACTTCCTTACGGTTCACATAAGGTTACCGAATGGTTAAGCAAAAATAAATACACTTTACTTTTTAACCAAATTTCAGGGCTAGTCACAAAAACCAATTAATAAATTTTACAAGCTAAACCGTATTTAAAAATAAACTTCACTTCTTTCAAAATCAAAATGACAAAAATTCCACTTTTCGATCAAAAGCTATTCACATTTAACAGAAAACACTATGCACGTTTGGGAGGAAACACTATGTACGTTGGAGAGGAAAATCGTATTGGCTTGATAGATACTGGAGAGAGGATTCTTTCAGAGGGTCAGGCTGAATCTCTTGTTCAAATGCATTACTAGGCCCCTCTGTAACATCTTAATTCATTATAGAAGCTTCTAATTTATCATTCTCGTAGCGTGGGGGCATGGTCTAGACGGTCTCTCACAACATCAAGTTGCGAACTTCATAGTTTGAAGAAAGGGTTCATTTGTAGCCCAAGGAGGCAACACAATCGTCTAACTCTGCCGACCTCCTCTCATAACATTAAAAAAAAAATAATCTTCAGTTTGAAATCTTCATGCATTTTTCAACCATGTGGAAACATGACGAAATCCCTAGCGTTTGTCATACATACTTTTTAACAAGGTTACATAAGACTTCCTAACAGAAGTACGTGATATAAAATTTTTTATTCTTTAAAATGACGTAAATTTACATATACGGAAATGAATAAAAATACAATGACGACAGTCTTATGTAATTTACATAAATATACCTAATCCTACATGAGTGGAACTCATCTTACGAGCTGGTTATAAATTTTTTAAATATACAAATTAAATATGTGAATGAAACGATCTACTTATGTTAGACCAGCTTCGTAAGAATATATATATGTATATATATATATATATATGTATATATATATATATATATATATATATATATATATATATATATATATATATATATATATATATATATATATATGTTCATATATATATATATATGTATATATAATGTATATATATATATATATATATATATATATATGCATATATATATATATATATATATATATATATATATATATATATATATATATATATATATATATATATTATATATGTATATATATATATATATATATATATATATATATATATATATATACACATATATATATATATATATATATATATATATATATATATATATATATATATATATATATATATATATATATATATATATATATATATATATGCATATATATGTGTATATTTTTTGTATATTATAGACTGTACATTGGATCCCTCTCTCCGGTTACGGCAAATTCTTTTCTTTGCCAAAACATATTATGAATAGCGTGGCCTATTCTTTTACACATTTTAATCTGTCCTTATATAACTGACAACACTGAGATTACTAAACAATTCTTCCCCCTTCAAATGGTTTTACTACCCCAATGTAATTGGTCAGTGTCTACTTTCCACTAACTCTTCTAGGAGAATGACACTGAAATATCAGACCATTATTCTCGTCTTGAATAGTGTCATAATCTTTCTACCCTGGCCATCCACTGTAAAGGTTTCTCCTGATCTTCATAAAATTTTTCTCTTTGTTATTTTGTTTTGGATGTTGTTGGTGCATACTTTTTATATAGTTTGGTAACCAATCTTGGGATCATATCACTGATACTATAAGATTCTTCACTGTTACTTGCACGATTTTTATCAATGAAATCCACTCCAGTTTCGTTGTTCCTTTAATGTCCTCTGAAGCAAAAGATATGACCCTCTTTTAACTCTATATAAGATTCCCCTATTCTTCAAATTTCACTTAATCCTATTACATCCTAATTTAGTTATTTCAGCTCTGGTAGTAACACAGCAGTATCGTCTTTAGACAGGATTCTGACATAGTACGTTGCGAGTTATATATATATATATATATATATATATATATATATATATATATATATATATATATATATATATATATATAAATATATATGTATATATATATATTATACATATATATATATATATATATATATATATATATATATATATATATATATATATGTATATATATGTATATGTATATGTATAAAACTGTGTGTGCATATATATGTATATATATATATATATATATATATATAAATATATATATATATATATATATATATATATATATATATATATATATATATATATACATACTATATATATATATATATATATATATATATATATATATATATATATATATATATATATATATATATATACACATATATATATATATATATATATATATATATATATATATATATATATATATATATATATATATATATATATATATATATATATATATATATATATATATAATATATATATATATATAGTTTTATTAATAGATAAGCCTTTTAAAATCATTGATTCTATGATCAATGCAGCATTATGAAGTATATGAAGTACTTCTCTTATTGTGAATTTTCATCTTCATACCTTATCACCATAGTTTAAAACCAATGATAATAATCAATTACAACATTAGATAATTGTCTTCTGTTAACTAGCAATTAAAGGAAATTGAAAATATAAAAGGTGTTGAAGATTTAAATATAAAATTTGAGATGAAAAACAAAAGATAAATTAAAATCGTAAGTAAACACATAGTAGGCTCTGAAAACTGATAGTCCTAACTGGATTGATATTGTGATGAGTTTATAGTAAAGAATTGACATCATTATCGTGTTTTTGGTAAATTCGTCCAATATACCTACAAGTATTTTTATGATAGTCATTGCTAACAAATTTTATTTGGTTGCATAAAAATTGTCCAAAAATATGATTTTGTTGTTGCTACAATCTGCTGCCAGATGCCAGGAAATCGCATCTATGGGTGTTTCCCCAAGACAACCTGCTGTCAGTGCAATTTCAAACTTTAGCCCCCCCCCCCACCCCACCCACACACACAAAACAAAACAGGATCCTACGACTCTGAAAAGGTGGCAGGTAATTACCTGGCTAGGAAAGCGGAAACTCCACTACTCTGTTTGCTCACTGAGTAATCACTTAGATAGCAGCCATCAGTTGGGAGAGACATTATTCCATTAGCTGGAGATTGGGGCTATTTTTTTATTTCTGAAGTAGCTTTCTTATAAACTCTTGGACATTTGTTCCTGGTATGACCCTATAGTGTCTTGGGACATTGTTCTTGAGTTTGAGACATGCTTAAAGATCACATATCTCCTACAACTTCAGCAGCCAGCCAAAGGTGAATGCTGGACTTTCACCTTTGCTGTCCTTGAATGATACTTCTTCAAAGTCAGAAGGCAATAGCTTCTTTTTAAAGGAATACTGTATCCTTATATAGATACACATGCTTGCGAACAACATTTCTTCCAGCTGGTGCAATTGAATCTACAATGAGTAGACTCACCTCTCAACAAGGTTGCTAGTTTTTGCCTGAAGCCTCTTCACATCATCCTGAAGAGCACAGGCAAGCCTCAAACTGATGCACCTCGTCCACATTTGCCTTAACTGGGTGTGCCTCACCCACACACACCTCAACCAAACACACTTCACACACACTTGACTCAACCAGATGTGACTCACGTACAAGTGCCTCATCCACACGCATCTCACCCATAAGAGCCTCACCAACACTCGTATCACCAAGACGAGCCTTACCCATACTCGCCTCAACCAGACGCTCCACACACATGCACCTCACCCGTATGCGCCTCACCCACACTCTCCTCAGCTAAATGTACCTCGTCTAGACACAACTCAACTAGACATGTTTCAACCAGACGTGGCTCACCCAGATGCCAATCACATAGACATGCATCGGCCAGACGCACATTGCCCAAATGCCTCATCCAGAAGCGTCACCCATACATGTTCACTTATAATGAACACATGAAACTCAACTAAGCATGCTAGCTCTTTAGAAAATTTGCATGCCTTTCTCTGATAGCCATTAATGGGACATCCTCTGTCATTCACAAAATTATTCTCTCAAAACTATTTGTAGATGGTCTCTCCATAACATTTGCTGGAGCTAGAATGGCGATGGTTGAGACAAAATTATTCAGTGGGCTGATATGAATGGGTTTAAGTTTCCTGTAAGCAAAACTACTGTTGTCCATTTTTGTCATATCTGGGGAGTACATGCAGACCCAGATATATACATCAAAGGTCAACGAATTCCATATGTAAGTGAAGCTAAATCTTTAGGATTGATATTTGATTTTAAGCTTAGATGGGTTCCTCACTTAAAGGTGTTAAAAGATAAATATCTTGAGGTTCTGAATCTTTTACAAGGTTTGTCCCATACATCATGGGGGCAGACCACAAAACTATTTCAAAATTGTAGAAGGCCTTAATTTAAAAAATAAAAAAAAAATAGTTATGGGTATGAAATATACTCCTCAGCTACCCAAAACTAATTAAAGGTATTAGATTCTATACATCATGCTGGTATTACGTTGTCCACAGGAGCGTTTAGAACTTTGCCTAACCCAAGTCTCCTTGTTGACGCTGGAGAGTTACCTTTAGACTTTACTGGAAGTCTTCTATTGTTTGGTATCGGTTTAGGTTGCAAAGACTTCTTAATTCCTTAGCCTGTCAGACTACACACTTTATAAGGCATTATAGATATTATGAATTACACCCCAAATCTCCTCAACCTTGTGGTTTTCAAGTAGAAAAATATTGATAAACCAAGAAATGGAGTTCATCCATTTAGAATATCGCCAACCCTTCCATGGAAATTACCAGAGATATCTTTTTGTATATATTTTATTGGCATAAAGAAAAACATGACTGAATCAGAAGCCTGGTCTCTTTTTATGGAATATGTGGAAGAACATAGAGAATCGACTTTTATATATACTGATGGCTCCAAATCTAATGTTGGCGTTGAATTTGGAGTATATAGTAGTTCTTTTAACTGTAGTGGTGCACTTCCTTTAATATCTTCCATATTTACTGCCAAACTATATGGCATACTAACCGCTAATGATAAAATAGCATTAAAAGAGGAGGGCAATTTTACCACTTTTAGTGATGCAAGAAGTGTTCTACAAGCTTTATAAGGTTTTAATTCCAGTAACCCTTTAGTTTTAAAGATTTCAGAGTGGGTTTTGATTATTGGCCTGGAAGGTATAACAGTACGATTTTGCTGGGTTCCGGCACATGTAGGTGTGTCTGGAAATTATGAGGCAGATTCACTGGCAAAGAGTGCTGCAGCCGAGTTACTATCTAGAAGGTATCCCATTCCCTGTAAGGATTTTTTTACCTACAATTAAGAATTTTATTTATAATAATTGGCAACAGCATTGGGATAGTTTAGCTGAAAATAAGATGAGAGAAATAAGTAATGTTATATCCTTTTGGAGATATAATGAGATGCCCAAAAAGTGGGAGACTACTCTTTGTCATCTGCGTATTGGTCACACTCGGATGACACATGAGTTTTTGCTGGCTGGCCAACACCAACCATATTGTTTTGACTGTTTGATACCCTTGACAGTGAGGCCTTTATTGACTGAATGCTCTACTTATAGCACAGAGAGAATTAGATATCTGTTTGAGGCTCGAGCTGAGGATGGCAGGTTCATCCTTGTCAAGATCCTTGGACATAAAAACATAACAAGCAATTTCATGTTCAACCGACAACCGGTTCTGTTAACAGTTAACGGCGAGAAAAACAGACATATTTATTCAGGTCCCTCTCAGTGCGAGGGGAGAGCGAAGATACAAGGCATACTATATACAAAAAAAAAAATGTCGTTACTATGTACGATCGTGTGGAACACGGTTGGTAAAAATGCTAGCTGGATTTTAAAACTGATTTCAGCAGCAGGTCTTTTGATTGCTATTTAACTTTTATAACATATTTACCCTTATTGTTTTAATTGAATCTTCTTCTATTCTTTATTTATAATAAATATTATTGGCGTTAATGACCTCTGATGTCAGGGTGCCAGAGAATTTCAAATTATTCATTCATTTATGTTTTCTTTGAAAACGCTGTCATTGCTATAAAGATGCACCTGAACGTGGTGTTTTTGAACGTTAGAATAATACCTGTTAGGGGTTTAGAATACTTAAATTACTACACCTCACAATTGCCTGCATCACTCCGAAGCTGCTAGCAATGGAAGACCAATTGTAGATCTTCTAGACCTATATGAGTTTGTTTGACAAACTTGGTCGAAGATGGAGACTCCAGGCAGTTTCTAGCAGACAATCAGGCTGTTGAACCTTATGATGCTGGTCAATCTGAATGATGTGTACTTCTAGATCCTAATCCATCCAAGCTCCAGGAAGTAGCCCAGTTTTGTTATGTTGAGCAGAGTGCGCCAATTCAAAGTACTTGGTATCTAAGAATCCTGCAAGTCGCCACCAGAATCTATTGTGGTATCAGCACGGGCACACTCCAATGACATTCGTTTCTTGCTCTACCTAGATGAACCCCACCGAGACCCATTCTACTACATCAGTTATCATCTAGGAATTGTGCTGAATCGTGAAATGTCATATTACTGCCCAAGCAAAGACTAATTTAATTTTGAATAGACATCAACACCTTTGTAAGAAGATTCTTCCCACCTCGGGGCAAACTAGCATATTTGAGAAGTGGTTTTCCTACTCCTTCAACAGCCTCATCTACCAGCACAGTTCTGGCAGAAATGGTTGGAAGATTGGGCCTCTCTGAACCATCTCATTCCAAACAGTCGTCTCCACCTTCAGTCCTTTCAATAGTAACTAAAGAGACACTGGTCACAAGGTAGTTATCCTCCTCTGCCAGTAATTCCTATAGAAGAGGATCCCAGACTTAATCTGGAATGATGCCATACAGGGCAAACCCTTTGGTTTTGTTATGCTACGCATCAACCGGATCTACACGGGCGCATCAAAAGGGACTGGGAAGCGCACTATCTGCAACCCCTAGTGTCGGTACAAAGGACCAACCATGTAACTCGATCCTATTTCAAAGCTTTAAGTAATCAGGCAGCCTTCCTGGCACTTCAACACTTTTGCCCTCTTTTGACTAGTCATTCAGTGGCATTGATAAGTAATAGCACCACCGTAGAGATAGAGGTAACAATTGAGGTGGTACTATTTCTCTTCAGCTTTACCAACTGACATTAGAATTCCAAGAGTAGGCAGTGCTCGACCTGGTCACTCTGACAGCTCACTTGATTACAAAAGATAGAACATTGGAAATGGACAAACTGAGCAGAACAATGGTGGTTGTAGGCATAACAGGGCCTTTGCAGCCTAAGATAACAAACAAGACCCTGACTTTGAGGGGTTCTCCGATAGTTAACTTGTTTGCAACTTTGCAAAACTTCCAATATTCTGCTCATCAATGCCAGACCTGGAATCATAGTTCGAAGATACCTTCCTGCAACCCTAGGATATCACTGATGTGTAGCTTTTCAGCTCTTGTGACTAATAAATTCAGTCCGGGCCACTCCCAACTCAGTATGACTCTAATAGTATTAAGAAGGCCCCAAGTAGAATGATACTAGGACCTTTTACCTCCTCTGAATAGAGGTTCTGAAGGCATTACCTCCTCAGTAGAATCATTTCGGATTAATGAGAGGAGGTCATCCAGTGTCTCCTCACAGAGAAAGACTTTTCATGCGTAGTTGCGCGGGAGATGTCTGGGTACTTCCGGGAATCATCGACTTGAACGTGCCAAACTTAGTGGGCCATTTTCTATGGGTTGGGGTAACGGGTTTTTCGCTTTCGGAGCCTCTGTGCCATGGTTAGCCAAATATTTACTATACCTCCAAAGAGGAAACCTCCAATTAGGGTTAATGGTGAGAGCTCCTTACTCTGCCCCAACTGAAAGTTGATAATAATGCCCCAGGATTGTCCTCCGAGAGAGGTGAGGCCACCAGTCCTGAA